>NC_081335.1:9081905-9236936 GCF_022539665.2 Daphnia carinata | reverse complement strand
AGAATGCCCTTTGGATTGTGTAATGCGCCGGCTACCTTCCAACGATTAATGAACCATATACTTCGAGATGTAGCAGGACAAAAAGCCCTAGTATATTTGGATGACGTAATTATTTTTTCCGACTCCTTCGAAAGTCATCTAAGCGACATTCGAGAAGTCTTTTCTTTAATTAAAAACGCGGGACTAAAATTAAAACTCAAGAAATGTCAATTTATGAAGCAATCAGTAAATTACCTTGGGCACATCATTTCTACCGATGGCATCGGTCCTGACCCAGATAAAATAGACAAAATCGCCAACTATAAAACTCCAACTTCAGCAGAAGAAGTGCGATCGTTTTTAGGCCTAGCAGGATATTACCGACGTTTCATTGAAAATTTCGGGGCAACTGCCCAACCATTGACCGCAAAAACTCATAAAAAGCACTAAACAAGCCCTTCGTTTGGACTGATGACGACCAAACAGTTTTCGAAAAACTCCGCACATGTTTAATCACTCCCCCACTATTAGCCTACCCTAACTTTGATCTCGAATTTTTATTATTCACCGATGCCTGCGATTACGGTATTGGCTCAGTCCTCTCACAGATACAGAACGGTGTAGAGAAACCCATAGCATACGCAAGTCGGCAACTAAAACCGGCCGAACAAAAATACGCCACAGTAGAAAAAGAGGCATTAGCCGTTGTATTCTCTATCAAACATTTCCGACACTACTTACTAGATAAGCCATTTACAGTGATTAGCGATCACCGCCCCCTCCAATGGTTAGAAGAACAAAAAGACAACAACGGCAGATTAGGCCGTTGGGCTATCTTATTAGCCGGTACCAATTACAAAATTAAGTACCGACCAGGCCGGGTGCACCAAAACGCCGATTGCCTGTCACGCCTTCGCGTCGCCCACATCCATGAGAATAACGTAGAAATAGATATCATAGCTAGCCAAACAGAAGATCCACTATGTCAAGCAATAAAGAAATATCTAGATGAAGGAGTTCTTTCAGAAGAGGACGAAAAAAATATGCCAATTTGGGCAAAGGAAATTAGCTTTTACCAAGTTACAAGTGGTGTGCTGTACAGAATCGAAACACCGACGGCAAAATGCAAGCGAAATATTTTAAACCCCCAAGTTATTCTGCCCCTTACCTTACGACGTGTAGTATTAAAACAAATGCATGACGAACCTATGTCAGGTCATCTTGCCTTCCTTAGAACCTATCTAAAAGTTAAAAATAATTACTATTGGCCCACGATGAGAAAAGATATAAAGGAATACTGCTCTGCTTGTGAAATTTGCATCGCCAATACTAACTCCAACCTCAGAGCCTTCCTCTTTCCACATGAACTAGCTAAGTTCCCATTTCAGATTATAGGAATAGATTTTTTAGGCCCCATCCAACCAATATCCCCTAATGGGAATAACTGTATTTGCGTAATCACCGATTACTTCACAAAGTACGTAATTGCTGTCGCCCTACCCGATCAAACCGCCCGTACCACGGCCGAATGTGTATATAAAAATGTGGTATTGACCCATGGGGCCCCACTAGCTATCGTCTCAGATAGGGGACCGAATTTTACCTCCGGTCTCTTCAAATATTTTTGCAAAAAACTTAACATCGAACAAAGATTCACTACGGCTTATAACCCGGCAAGCAATGGGGAAACGGAAAGATTTAACCGAACCCTCACGACTATGTTAAGAAAAGAACTCGTAGACGGGCAACATCATAATTGGGAAGATGTATTGGGAGAAATCTGTTTTGCATACCGAGCATCCGTTCACTCCTCCACCAACGAGTCACCTTACTACATGATGCACGGTAGGGATTGTAACATGCCCATAAACAAAATTCTGGGAGCAGTTCCCGAAGCCGTACCGTCATCGGGTGGCTACGTTGACACGCTATTAGAAAGACTAAGATACAGTTTCCAGCGAGCACGGGAAGAAAACGAGAAAGCCAGAGAACGCCAAAAAGAACAATACAACAAAAGGGCAAAAACATTCGATTACAAACCGGGAGATAGAGTCTTGTTAGATGTCCGTGTTGTGCAAAAGGGAGACAACAGGAAGTTTACATCGAAATTTCGAGGCCCTTATCGCATCGTTAAAGTGTACTCAAATCGCACGGTGGACATAGCAGACAATTCATACAACTGCCAGCTAGTGCACAGTAACCGGCTTAAACCTCTGTACGAGACTATGTTATGGACGGACGAACCCATGCCAGACGTCGAGTCTTCGGTCGAACCAAATGACAGATTCCGGAAGCACATCGCTACTCAAACTCGTGTAGAGGAACAATCCGATAGTGAAGGCGACTCCGACCAGAATATAGTGGAACAAAGTGATGTTATGGACGATATCGAGCTTGAAAATATTGCGTCCCAGGGTGTGGTTACATTGGAACCAACAAGTGCAACCGTGCCAACCCCAGAAGACATTGCCCCCGAACACGTGTGCAATACTCCTATTGAAAATCCGGATGAAAACCTCCCACGGTTGCGTGCCAGGTCAACGATCAGGCCAAGGACACGTCTTATAGCGGAAATTTAAACTAAAACACGAACAGCTGTGTGGAATAGTGGCGGCCTTATAAACATTTTTGACCTTAGAAAAAAAAAAAAAAACAATAAACGAATAAAAAAGGTTAAGTGCTACAAACGCTCAAGTGGGACCGTCGCGACCGTTTACAACCCGGACGAAAACGCCCTAACAAGTTCACGAACTCTATGCCACATTGCAAGTGGGACGAGAGGAGTATTTAAGCAAACCAGAAACGACGAACAAGCATCCACTTCACCTCCACTTCTCTTCCAAGCAGAATGTCCTTCCACTCTAATCAATGGGAACCCCTTACGGATGAAGACTGGGATTTCATCGAAAACTGCTGGAAGACGGGGACTCCCCTTAGCGGTACGATCGACCTAGAAGACTCCGACGACAACGACGAGACGGCTAGCCTGCCGGATGACCGCTCCCCGTCCGAGAAGATAGGCGGAAGTCTTTCTGACGACGACCTAGACGCCTACTTCTCCAATCCCGGTAGCCTGAACCACCTCACCGAGGACCCATTCGGGAACACCGACTGGGGAAAGTTTCTAGCCCTCGACCGCTATGTGGCCCGTCTGAAGAACGGCACTAGCAAACGCCAATGGACGCCGTTCGGCCTGCCTACGATGGAGTGGCCCCCGCACAACTTCATCCATAAGGCGAAGAAGGCGATAGAGGCTCAAGAGAGCAAACCGGCAACCGGCCAAGAATGGCTCCCCACCAAAAGGGAGTTTATGTTGTTAATTGTTGTTACCATCCTCATGATTTTTGTGTTGTTCTTCTAAATAACAGAAAATAAAAACAAAAACCTACAAAAAAAAAAAAAAACCCATCTTAACTTCTTGTCGAAAAAAAAAAAAAAAAAAAAAAAAAAAAAAAAAATAAAATAAAAATAAAAATAAATAAATAAATTAACGCAAACAAACAAAAAGGAAGGTTCAAAAAAAAAAAAAAAAAAAAAAAAAGGTTGTCACACAACCATCTCTTTCCAAACATCTTTCTCTCTATTCCGGGGATACGCCGCGGGCAACAATATGTTGCGCCCTCTATGTTTTCCACGCCTTCCCTTGATAGCCATACAAATAAAAATAATACCGACATTCATTTTCCATGGTAACCCCATGTCCCCACGCGTGACACGACGATCACGCAGACCAACCCCTTCTCGCCACCCCGTAAGATGCTCCGGATGTAAACGGATACAAGTCAAACACCCCCATTACTTAAACAAACTCTCCACTAGCCACCCTACCAGGGCCCTCTTCACGCTCCCACAAAAGTTTAATTTACCCCCCCCTACGTGTAAACTCTGCCCCTACGAACCTTCTACCCCCTTACACCCTTCCTTCCACCCACCGTTCAGGATGTTTAGAATAAAAACGGATACGACAGCGTACGCGAACGTACGTCACAGCAGCTCTGTAGGCCATTCCCTCTCCTTCCCCGTCTCTATTGTTTCTTCATGAGTTTTTCGTTCCCCATTCCCCCTTAGCAACAGTGCCACGTCTCTTCAAGCCTATTGTGATCCTCCTTTCCAACTACTATCCTCTGATTTACAACGTTGCCGTTCCTTTTTTTTTTTTTTTTTTTTTTTTTTTTAAGTGCAAAATATATAGAAGTAAATTCTAATTCAACCAAATAGAACCAAAATACCACATAAAAAAAACCCCTGAACAACAGGGTTTCTTGTTTAAGGCCCAGTCGTCAGATGCGGGTTTGTGGGGGTTGAACCCACGTCCAGCCTGCACCATTGGCATGGCAGACCACTGCGGTACCAATGCGGCAAGCTACGACTCTGATTAGATTCTGTTTAGTATTCACAAAATTCCACAACTACGATTCATTCTACATACTATTAATAATATTTCGTTCCGTTTATCCTTCCTTATCATCTCTATACGTATATGTTAAACCCTGGATAACTACATTCCAAACAAAAAAAAAAAAAAAAAAAAAAAAAAAAAAAAAAAAAAAAAATGAAAAAGAAAAGGACTGCCAAAAAAACATGGTAGTTAAACAAAAATGTTTTTTATGATTCCCCAGATCATGCTGATCCTTATCGCGCTGACCCTCCTGCTCTCATCGACAAGAGCATTCCAAACCACAATATGTAACTGCAATAACCCGACCGGAGTTGGACTTCTTCAATTCTCCGACGGTCTTTGCGAGCCTGCCACGCGCGTCTCACACACTAAAGTGGACTACCGAGTAATGACCGACAAAAAGGCGGCCTTCAACTTCCCTGGATACATCTGCGGCAGATGGAAATCAATCAAACACATCACAATCAATTTCGTGGGACAAGCCATAATCGTTCCGGAACGCATCGCCATGGAAACAACAGCCGTAGAGTGCGATATCATGAGGCAGTCAAAGCGTTGCAACGAGAGCCCAATGACCATATCAGAAAACAAATGGGTATTCAATCAAGAGCCAGACGACGTAGGATATTGGCTAAGGACCACTACTGTGGTCACCATCAACTGCATGTTGGAAGAAGTCGTCCTCTCCCGAACCGATGAAGGCGATATAATTACCACACCATTGGGAAAAGCCAACGTGTCGCACGGTTCAATATCTCATAATCACCTCACCTTATTCTGGATCGACACATATGGGAAAACAACCGATATCTCCCTCAGGCAACTAGAAAAAGGTGTAGGATACTGGTACGAATCATCAACAAACGGAACCTGGATTCTCCAAGATGACTCCAAACAACTCGACTTTCATGTACGTCGGATGTCACGCTGCCAGACAGTGAAATGCGACAAAAAGATCGACAGTTGGACAGTTGTTGGAGATAACCATTTATTCATCATCACGTACCCGTTGGGCCCAGCTGCAGCCACCGTGCCTTCAATCATCAAAAACAGCACATCTAACGCGAACGACTTCCTAGACATCAACATCCGACAAAACGCTAGGATCCAATATCTAGAAGATGCCGCCATCCGCCACGAAAACGAACTCATCCGAATCGTCCAGAGCATACAGTGCGACCAGCGCCGCGCCAAACACGCACAAGCTGTTTCAACTGCTCAATACAATGGATGGTTGGCAGCCACACAACTGGGTCTCCGTCAGTGCGTGAAACTGATCGCAACCGGAAACATCGTCTCAGCCGTTCAATGCACACCCACAGCGGTCACTTTCACGACAGACATCACCATTTGTGGACCACAGCCGCGGTTCGGAAATTCTACCATCGGCCGATCCGGTTGGGAACTAACGGAGTTCGCACCATGCTACTGGGCTGGTGGAATCGTTAATTTCAACGATAAACCGTATGCCTACCGCAATAACACGTGGCAACTGGTCGAAGCATCTGTCGTCGTTCCGCAACGTGACCTAGCCGACGCTTTCCGTTACCAAGACGTCGATTTCTTCGAGTACAAGCATCAAACTAATCCCGCATATACAGATACGCCGGTTAGCCCCATGGATGTAATGGCCGACATTACAGCAGCCATGAACGAACATGCCGCGACGGGCCAAACTCTAAACACAGGAGCATCCGCAATCGTCGTTTCGGCAGCTGAAAAAGCCGGTCTCGGCACTTTTACCAATTGGTTCGAGAATTTTAAAGTCTACTCGTTTATCATTCTACTTATCGCTGCCTTCCTCTTACTCGCTCGCGGCTGCTATGCCCTCGGATTTTGTGGTTTAATGTGGAAATGTTGTTGTAAACCCCCGCGCCCTCCTCCTACAGCAGTTTACCGCCCGCAGAATAACCGCCCAAGAGAGCCCTAGAATTTCTTTTGGATTGCGGGACGCAATCTGGTATGACGGGGAGCGATGTAACGAATCGTCTAGCGAAGCCCCTTCTTTCCTCCTTTCTCCAAATAGACTAGAATCGTATACCTGTAGCCCCTTGTGACTCAGAACTTTCACTTACTAACCTAGTTTTTAAAAGTCCCTTAGAAATATAATTAAAAAAACGAAGACATGTCCCGGCACGTCGGCTAAAAATAGATTTATTTCAGTTCGTCTGAGATTGCCCGAAATGGCCTAAAGTCGCCCGAGCGATTTTTAGCTATCGTCCAAATTCGTTCGATACCGCCCGAATTTGCCCGCCTATGCCTCGCCATTGCGCCCAAAATCGCCCGATACCGCCCGATATTGCCGCCTATCCTTCAACACTGTGCCGTATGGTTCTCACAGTCGATGGAAAACATATAAAAAGCCATCGGCAACTCACAATAGTTAGTCGTCCCTTGAGAGAGCTATCTCGTGTGTACCTCAGCCTTCTTCCGAGCCGCTACCTCATCCTCAGAAACTGAAGCGTAAGTTCCCTTCTTAGCAATATTCTCTACTTGTCTTAGTTGCCCCTTAGTAGTGTATGCCCAAGTAACGGTCACGTAATTGTAGGCCTTCGCCTCTTCCGTGCTGATTTAATTGATTATTTGCGGTATATAATACACGTTTATTCTTTCATACACGTATTGTTTTACGCTTATTTATACACGACATTGTGAGTAACAGCGCCGCACTTAGTTATTTTTCCGTATTGGAGGCAACATGACAACGTCGTGTTCCCCTTTACACAATGGTGGCCCTCTATCGAGGACCACCCAATTCAAATGCGTTAAAACGGCTGGGCAGCCTCGTGCGGCGTCCAGACCGCGTCGTCTGCTGTTGGGAATCTAATGTAAAGTTTCATAACCTCGTGTATTGCAGTGAATCGTCGTAACAATTTCCCTTCAACAAGGTACAAACATGCTGTATTTATACTACTAACTAACACACATCTGAAGGTAAAATGGGTGGGGATACGTTCACTTTCACTCGTGAAACGCTTGAGGGATGTTGAGGGTGTGGCTGTCTTCGGATAGCCTTTGGGCTCGTTACATTCCTCCCCCCCCCCCCTTCGATGAGAAGAATTGGTCCTCCAATATGCGCTTCTCCATCACCGACTATAACCTACGGCTGAATAATAAAACTTGTTCCTTCACCTGAATTTTAGAAGAAATTTTCTCTCCTTCTTCTTTTTCCGTCACCAACTATAGTTGCTTCTATGAATACAAATGATGGCTATGGTTGAATAAACCGGTTCTATCTTCGTCTTGATTATAGTGCGTTTGTGCTGTCATTGTTTGACATAGCCGTATGTCCACGGTTGTCCTTTATTTTTGTATCTGCTCCGTGTAGAAGCAGTAACTCGATCATGTCTGATTGTTTGTATCTCACTGCATCGTGTAGGGCGGTTGTGCCCGTTTCGTCTTGTTGGTTGACGTCGATTATTCTTTTTGTGCAGATTTGCGTTGCCAAGTCTTCGAGACCGTACCTGGCGAGGTAGTGTAAGGCGGTTTTGCCCTCGTTTGTTGCTATCTTGATGTTTGTTGGGGTACAAATTAGTCTTGCGCATTCTTTATTTTTGTGTGATATTGCCGTCATCAGTGGGGTTTCTCCGTCTTTATTGCGATTTGTGAATTCGCAGTTGTTGTGTTTTAGTATTCTTATCAAGAATAAATCGTTGTTGGTTGCTGCCCAATGTCCGATTGTGTTCCCTTGATACATTATCTCGGGATTCGCTCCGTAGGAAAGTAAGGCATCCGTTATGTCGTACCTGTTCCTTTCTATACTGGTGTGAAGTAGGGTACGTCCTTCGTCCTATCGTTTATCGAGGAATATAGCCATTTTTTGCCTTGGCCAACATCCAAGCGATTCTAATTTGCTTTGGATGCACCTCCTTATAGTTGGTACTGGAGCTTCCATCATGGATAAGCAAAGTTTTCCGGCTTCTAGGTCAATAGTGGCCGGTCGATGCAGCTGAATTTTTTCCGCTCGCTCCGTTGAAAGTGGTGCTATCGTTTTCATCCGACAGTTTTTGCAGGCTTTCTTTTCCTTTTGTTCGTCATTCGGCCTGCTCCGTTTTTGGGGCGGCTCACATTGTAGGTCGGTGTCACTGTTATTTTCTAATTCGGCACCGTGGGGTGGGTCATATTGGAAGCCGGTGTCACTGTTATTTTCCAATATATATTCGGTACTGTAGGCACTTTCCATGTCGGGTTCTATTTCACTATATGCATTTATCTCCTTGGTGTCGTCGTCACTCGATTCACTGCTGTCTTTACTTTTCCTCTCTAGCTCAGAAAAATCGTTCTTTTCGGTTTTGATTCCGATCCATTCTGCGTTTTTCACTATTTGCCTGTTTACATCCGCACTTTTAGCACTATCTTTTTCTCCGTTTTCTTGCTGGCTTTTCTCACTTTCAGTATCGCTAATGATTATTAACTCGTGTTCCTTTTGGTCCTGTGGGATGATGATTACGTCCATTTCGTTATCTTGATTGGTGATGTTGTTTGCCATTTTGAGAGGAATGGTTTAGTTTTGATGACACTTTGCTTTGTGGAACTTTGTCGGAGTTTTGTCTTTGAGACACTGGGAGGGGTTAGTTAATTCATTTTGGGAATCTTTCTTCTTCAGAGGTCTTCTTGTTTTTTGCTAACTTTTGTTTAACTGTTCTTAAATTGAAGGCAGGTTTGTCTTGCATTTAATTATGTTCCTTTTCGGTCTCATATCCCTTCGCGGGCGAATTGACATATAAGCCGTTTGATTGAAGAACTTTCCTTATTCCTTTTTTAGTCATTGTCATTTTCATTTTAGGTGTTCCTGCGTTTTATTTTCTTTGTGAGTTAGTTTCTTTAGTATGATGAAGAGATGTTGCCTTTCACAAGAATTTTTGAAAAACCTTTTGATTTCGAGCATGTTTGTATGGATACTGATCCTCCTAATGACTTTGTTATTAGCTTTTGATTTTGTGGATAATGTTAGTTGAGAATACAAAATTGTTATTTGAGTTTGCTTCCTCTTCTTGTTTTACTATAAAGTTACGAGTAAGGGGATATAAAAAAATTTAAGGGTCATTTAATTGGTTGAAAATGCTGATTAGTACGTTATTTACTGGGGGCTGTTAATTTATTCTGTTATTAATTGAATTTGTCAAGGGGTATGTCTAGTTGCTACTTTTAATTTCGATGACCTTGGGACTTTTTATTTTCTAGCTGAACTACTGTTGTCAATTTCTGACATACAACGGCATAGGTCTTCCCAAACCATGCCGTACCCAACGACATAAGTACAGGTTGTGTGTTTTCCTGTGCATCTTTTGGGTGTGTCGGTTTCTTCAATAGCTGGGTAGCTTAATGAATTTGGCGCGCTCGGTCGTGGAAGGCGCACTTGTCCTTGTCTTTCGATTGTCAGTTGTGTAGGGGCGGCTGTTCTTATGAACGGTTGTTCGACGGTTATTTCTGGATGATAATTTGTCTCTCGTACCGGTAGCATTGAAGCGAGTTCGTGGTCTTCCTCTATGCCATCATCGTATCTGCTTGTAAACTTTCGGTTTCTGCGAATATGTTCTTTAATTTTTGAGATGGGGTTGCAAATGATGAAGATCCGTAAGCATATGAGGAATAGCACAAATCCTATCGCCGATAGGCCTATTATTTTTAATTTGTCGAACCATGAATACATGTGACCTATTTGATTATCTTGTTCTTCTGACATCACAATATCTCCAACAGAATTGGAATTTCCTTCTTGCATTCTGCCAACTAGGTCATTTAGGATGTTTAATTGCTCCATTTCCATTGTCTCGTGTGCTGGATGACTTTTCAGGGAAAAATCGAAATCATTTAGGTGGAGCTCTTCAAATTCTGTAATGAGGTCTAGGTTAGGCATATGGATGCTAGGCTTTTGTCGTATCCAATCTCCGGTTGTAGAGTTGTGTTCCCAGGTGTGAGGATTTCCATTTAAATTAACTAACGGTGTTTTCCAAAAACAATCGGAAAATGGGTGAATTGACCATCCATCTGTTCCGATCGTACAGTTCTTTCCTTCGTAAGTAAAGAACGGCTGAAATCCACATTTTGTTTCGTTCGCTGAGATAAAAATTCTCTTGGCTTCGCATTGTTGAAGTGTCATTACTTGACCGAAGCCTTGTAGTCTCGTGCAGATTGGTAAACCTACTGCTGCTGCGGCCAAAATTCCGTTGGTTTGAGCTAAGATAACTGCCTGTGTTCTTTTGATTGCCGATAATTGACAATAAACGTCTCGTATTTCTTTTGCGAGTTTGTTCTCGTGTTCTGTTTCGATGCTTATCTTATATTGGTCGTGCATTTTACTTATTTCGTATTTAATTTTGTCGTTGAATTCTTCAATGTTTTTGGGTAAATCGGCTTCTAAATTTTCATTGTTTGATGTATCTTCAGCTTTTTGATCCATTGAAATTATCAAAGAATCAGCTAACGGTAAGTTTCGAATACTGCTTTCTTCGATGGCCTGAATTTGAGTTCCTTCTGTTGTAGACGTTGTTCCCGTTAGTGCTAAAGGGGTTACTCCGGCAGTATGTGTTGATGATTGTTGGGTCGTCGAACTTTCGCTTACTGTTTTTGTGCTCGGCGTTATTGAGCTTGGCTGGTGCGTCGTTGTTGTCGCGGTTGTTGTGGAACTTGTCGTAGTAGGCGTTGTTGTTTCCTCCGTTGTTGTTGAACTTGTCGTAGTAGGCGTTGTTGTTTTCTCTGTTGTTGTGGAACTTGTTGTAGTGGCCATTGTTGTTGTTGTCGTACGTTTTGTAGTTGTAGTGGTTGTTGAAGTTGAAGTTATCTTAGTAGTTGCCGTAGGTCTAGTAGTAGTGGTGGGTTTAGTGCTTGTCGATGTGATTATTGGTTTTGTAGTTGTGGTGGGTTTTGTTGACGTTGATGTCATACTGGGTTTAGTTGTCACTTTCTGTGTTGTGGTGGGTTTGCTAGCTGCTGTGCTTGTAACTGGTTTAATTGTCGTAGTGCTTTTTACCGTAGTTTTTGCTGTTGTTCCCAATGTGGTTTTTATTGTGGGCTTTGTAGTCGTTGTAGCGCTTGTCGTTGTTGTGTGTTTTTCTGTTGTGGGTGTGGCAGGGGGTGTGGCCACAGTTTTGCTGTTCTCTGATTGGTTGTTATCCTCTCTTTTCATTAGTGGTGGTATGGTTGGGAGTGTTTTCCCGTCCAATGGCTGTTTAGTGTGCAGTGCTATGATGGCTGCCGCTGAGAGAGTCCGTATTTGGTGTGGGTTGCGATATTCAAAGTTAAAGTGTTGTTTTTGGCTGGAGCTGTGACAATGCCCCAGGGTCACCCGTCCTACTCTCTGTGTGAGACACTTCCTGTCTGATGAGGGTGAATGTAGCCCAGTTCTATCTGTTGCCATGAGCTGTCCTGTGTGCTCAAATGTGCCCCAGATTGAGCTGGTGCTAGCGCACTCTTGAAGTACTAGCATTGTCGTATTGGCTTTGATACAGGTGTTTGTGTTGAACGGTCTGATGGTGAAATCAGATGTATATTCGAAAGCTTGTCCTCGTTCTGTTGCTTTGCTACAGTTGGCTACCATTGTTTGTGATTGTACTAATGGATCGTTGCTGTTAATTAGTTTTCTTAGTTCTTCTTGACATTGCGGCCACTCTTTGTCGCATTCTTCTAATGTCATTTGCTTGTTTACTCCATGGTGTGTTAGACATTTTTCGTTTGGTGTTTTTCCGTTTTTCAATAGGCCCCAGGCAATCATATCCCAGATTATATTTCCGCTACCGTGATTAGTTTTTAAAATTCCTCCAAATAGCGGTGAATTAATCGTGGTTGTGATTGCCTTCCGTTGTTCTTGTTGAATTTCCTGCATTTCTGCTAAAGTTGTGTCTGGGAAATTTTCTATGATGTCTGGATTGGTGTTGACAGTTTCAAAGATCCATTTTTGTGTTACGCTGTTCTTATCATCTCTGCATTCTGTCAATATGATAGCTTGGTATGTTCCTAGTGTGATACAGAGATACGATTCTTGTGAAATTAATTGATGGTTTTGTTGATCTAGAATCCACCGCGTTGAAAATTCTGAGCATTTAGCAACAATTAGTCGGCCTGCTTCTCCTTCTGTGATACAGATATTACTGTTCTGGATTCTTATTGTTTGGTCAACGATGTATTCGAATTCTGATCCTTGAGGAAGTGGATCATCGTCTTTGAGACGAAAGTGGGCGGTTAACTGAGTGTTTTCGTTTGGTTTGTATATTATGTATATAGTGGCGTTGTAATTTACACTCCGGTCCTTCTCGTTGATCCTGATTGACTGTTGATATCCCATTCTTATTGGCCCCCAGGCGTACGAAATGCTGTACAGACGTTTTCCTGAGTCTTCCGAGGGGGCGTTGAGCAAGAATGTAACTTCCTGTTGAATGGATCGTTTCCGCTTGGTTAACTGGAGTTCCCTGTAGTCCTTGCACACCGATGTATCTAGGTGAGTATTTTGTATACATGTATGTATAGTTGTTTTGAACATCTCGTACAATTTTCTCGTTGTTTCGGTTGGAAAGATTAGGTATGTGAGCGGTACGCCCACAACTTTGTAACCTTGTGGTGTTATGTCCCGATCTGGTTTGTTGAAGAATGAAATCTCGATCTGTCGATTGGTGTCGTAAAGACGGCTGGTGTTTTCGCGTTCCGGTATTCTCGGAAGCTCCAGATAACCGCTTCCTTTGATCAAGGTTTGAGAATATGAATTATTTGTTGTCCTATCTCCCCATACTATTGTGTTTTGATTTTGGATGAAGTGTCCTTCCTGCTGGGTAGTATTTAATGGTCCAAATGGGCTTTCAATTGGGTCGTCTTGTTTTTCCTGCCGTAAGGTGATTTGTTCTGCAACACAGTTGAGGGTGTGATATGTTTTTATGGCATACCATTGTCCTTCGCCTGTCGGGGTGGCTGTGAAACTCAGACCCGCTGGTCCTGTCTGCATGTTATTATCGCCACACTTCTTGTCGTTCACCATTCTCCAGCATTCCAGTGGGGAAATTAGTTTAGTTTCTTGTGAATATATGGTGTCGAAAGATCCGATCCAGAATGACCCAGTTATTTTCTTCGTTTTTATCCATTGCTTGCAGGTCCAGCCTTTCCAAGAGGCTGCTGGTTTTTGTGTTGTTTTTAAAGTGTACAACGTGGGTATTCTGGGTAAGTGAGCTGTATCTGATTCTTTGTTATTGCAGTAATAGGGTGCCTCTATATCTAAAATTCCTCTGGTCTTTACGTTCTGGCAGTCGCATACGGTTGAATAGATGGGATATGTGGATGGAATGATGGTGAGTAATTGGATGAGTGATAGTATCAGTTCCATCTGCGAAAAGAAAATTTGGGCGTTTTAGAATCTCGAGACTTCGTTGCGTTGCCGTAAGTTGTATCGTGGATTCGTCATTCTAGTGTGTGCAGGATTAATTGGTATAGGACCGGGGAGATTTGGTGCGATGATTTTACAATTTTTCGTTTCTGCTGCATGATGATGTGGATGCCAACACGCTCTACGGACAGGTATTCTTTTGTTGTTGATGAAGTTGTTTCTTGGTCTGCCTGGTCCTCGTCGCACTGTTTCACTTCTTGGTTGTTGTGGAACACTAGATAATTTTTCTGTTTCTTGGTTTGCCGGGACGTAGAGTTTTAGGCGGTTGACGTGTACCACTGATTTTAGTTTTTCATTGCTCGCGTGTTGAATCTCATAAGTGAGATTTGAGAAATTTCTGATGATTTTGAACGGTCCATTCCACCTGTTGATGAATTTTCCGGCAGTTGGTGGAGCTTTCAGTAGCACAAAGTCACCAATGTTATATTTGATTGCTTGTGTTCCTTTGTCGTAATATCTTTTTTGTTTTGTCTGTGCCCGAAATAGGTGTTCCTTTGCTAGTTGCTGAGCCTTTTTCCATTGGTGTGAGTACATTACACTGGTATCCTCGTATGTTTCGTATCGCCTGTCTATTTTGATGTCGTTTGGGAGCACTGGTTGTCTCCCGAAGAATAGAAAGAATGGGTTTTGTTGCAGTGTTGACTGCTTCGCTGTGTTGTAAGCGAATGTGACAAATGGTAGATATTTGTCCCAATTTTCTGGTTCATCCGTTACGTAGCAACCCAACATGTCACATAGAGTTCTGTTAAATCGTTCTACTAATCCGTCTGTCTGGGGATGGTATGCTGTTGTTCTGATTTGTTTGATTTTAAATAATTTGCAAATATCTTGGATTAAGCTCGACAGGAAATTAGTTCCTTGATCCGTTAAGACTACTTCAGGGGATCCATATTTGGTGTAAATATCATTAACCAATATTGTAGCAATTGTTTGGGCAGTTTGATCTCTCATTGGAACCGTGAAGACGAAACGACTGGCATAATCTGATAGGACTAAAATATACTTATGTCCCTTTGCGCTTTCTTTAACGGGACCCACAATATCCATCGCAAGTCTTTCCCACACCCTTTCGGCTGGAGGCATAGGTTGCAATGGTGCTTTACTTCCTCCCACAGCCTTGCGTTTTGCGCATTTAAGGCAATTTTTGATGTGTTCTGTTACGTTTTGTCGCATGTATGGGAAGAAGTATTGTTCTCTAAGTCTGGCTATTGTTTTTTCGATTCCTAAATGCCCTGCCATCATGTGATCATGATTTGCTCGTAAAATTCCGTCGATTAAAGGTACAGGGACTACTAATTTTCCTTGTCTATCTGTTAATAGACCCTTTTCATTGATTATAAAGTTGCTTGAGAATCTTTTATTTCTATTTTTCTGGCTATCTTCTTGTATTTCCATCATTAGTTTTTGACAATACTTATCTGCTTGCTGTAATTCTATCCATCTGTCTTCTTTCTCAGACCTTTTACTTTCACTTCCAATTTCTCTTTCGAAACCTACGCTCTTCCTTTGACTTTCCCTCTCAAAACTTTCGTTTTCTTTTTGAATACTTTCGTTTTCTTTCTCCAGCTGTTCTTGTTTCTTTAATCTTTTAATCCTTAGTTTTTCTTTTAGATTTTCACCTTCTTTTCGAATATTTTCTAGCTCTCTTATGACAGTTCCTCTTTCCATTGCCCTTGTTTCTACTCGTGCTATTGGCACTATGGGAATACGGCTTAGGGTGTCTGCATTTTGGTGCGACTTCCCAGGCCGGTACCCAATGACGATGTCGAATTCTTGTATTTTTAGTGCCCATCTAGCTAATCTTCCTGCGGGTTCTGTCTTGCTCATTAACCATTCTAAAGGTCTATGGTCTGTAAATACGGTGAATCTGCGTCCGTATAGATACGTTCTAAATACGTCAATTGCGTGGATGATGGCGTAAGCCTCTTTCTCTGTGGTTGACCACTTGGCTTCGCGGTCGTTCAGATGTTTAGAGCTATACGCTATGACGACTTCCGCGCCGTCTGATTCACGGGGTTCCTGTACGTCGGACTCCGCTGAATCCGCTGATTGAGGTAGAGTTTGCATCTGAGCCAAGACTGCTCCTATACCGTATCCTGAGGCATCTGTGTAGATGATAAATTCGCGCGTGAAATCTGGATACCCTAGGATAGGTCTAGTTATGAGACAGTTCTTGATACAATCAAAGGCGTCCCTTTGTTCCTCTCCCCATTTCCACTCGGCTGATTTTCTCGTTAGCGCTGTCAGTGGGTGGGCTTTATCAGCAAAAGCCCTGATGAACTTTCTGTAATAGCTAGCCAAACCTAGAAATGAGCTCAATTCTTTCACGTTTTTGGGAGCTGGGTATTTGATGTTTACTTCTAACTTTTTTGTACTCGGCGTTATTCCTTTTTTCGAAACAATATATCCTAAATAGTCTAATTCTTCTTTGAAAAATTCGCATTTCTTTCTTTTTAATTTTAGTCCTGCGTCTTTAAGAAGTTTAAACACTGCTTCTAGATGTATCACATGTTCAGCAATATTATTACTGAACACTATGATGTCATCCAGGTAAACCAATGCGAACCTGAACAATACTGATTTCAATATGTTGTTCATTGCTCGTTGAAAAGTGCTTGGTGCATTTGTTAGTCCAAATGGCATTCTATTAAATTCGTATTGTCCAAGTTCACAGATGAAGGCGGTTTTGTGTTTGTCGCTTTCTTCTATCTCGATCTGCCAGTAGCCACTCAGTAAGTCCAATGTTGAGAAGTAAACCGATCCGCTCAATGCATCAATGGTGTCGTCGATTCTTGGTAATGGGTATTTGTCTTTTACTGTTATTTTGTTAAGTGCCCTATAGTCAATACACATACGCATTTCTCCATCTTTTTTGGGGACCATTACAATTGCTGCTGCAAATGGGCTGTGACTTTCTCTAATGATATTGTTACTCATCATTACATCTATTTTTGTCTTGACGATTAGTTTTAATGCTTCTGGTGTTCTGCGCAATCGTTGCGTAATTGGGGCGTTGTATCCTATGTTAATGGAGTGTTTTACATCAGTTGCTAGACCTAAATCTGATTCTCTTTCAGCAAATAGGGTTTCGTGTTTTTTCAATAGATTTTCAATTTTAATTTGTATCTCGTCGGAAATGTTAGTCGCTGTACTTTCTTGGGTTTGTCCAATTCGCTTATTTTTCTTGTCAGTTTCTGATTGGGAGAAAGATTCTAGGTTGCGATAATCTGCTTCTGTTAAATCGTGGTTGTCGTTATAGTCTGATTAACGGTTTGGGCGGAGTGGAATATGAATGCCGACTTTGCCAAATGTTATGCTGTATATTGGGAGTATGTTATTTCTAAAGGTATGTTCTACACCGGAATGATCGTAATTGATCTGCCTGTTTTTGGTATTAATTTTTACATTGTTGCTTGATAAGAAGTCTAATCCTAAGATACAATTTTCATTTAAGTTTTCCATGATAAAGAAATCATGCTTAATGACGTGACTGCTGTTAATGACAATTGAAAATCTAAATTTTCCTTTTGAGTTTAAGATTTCTCCTGATACTGTCCTAAATATCGGCGAGGGAGTATTTTTAATTTCTTCGAGTTTTTCCCTCTTCTTAAAAAATACTTTATCTGATACTAAACTGGCTGCTGCTCCTGTGTCTACTAAAGCGTTAATTTCTTGTCCAAAAATTCTTACTGGTATACGGATTAGTTTGGGTATCGCTATTTCTAAATTTTGTGTTAGAGGGTTGGTTGGTAGGGATATTGTGTTTACTGCATTGGACGGTGGTTCGGGTTGTTGATACGTGCCATATCTGTCCAACATTCTCGTGCAATGTGTCCTTTTTTATTGCACTTGTAACAGATAATAATCTTATTTCCAAGAGTGTCGTGGGTGTTCGGCTGGTTTTGTCGTTGCTGCGGGTATTGTCGTGGATAACCTGGGTTTTGGTGATACGCTTGTTGATTGTTGCTCGGTTGAAAGTGTGGTTGATTGTAATGGGTCGGTCCGTTGTTGTATGAAGGTCTCTGTGTTTGTTGATATGAAGGGTAATTGGGTTGTCGATACCCTGGGGAAGTACCTTGTCTTCGTGGTGAAGTTTAATTGTTGCGGTATGGGCTGTTCTCCCTGCTACGGCCGAAATTTCGGTCACTACTGGGGCCTCTGCTATTTGATCTGTCGTCGAATCGAACTCGCGGATTTTGTGATCTGGAGTACCGATCACTTGATCGTGAGGATCTTGGTTCGTATCGATCTGCTGCTGCTATGGTTATATCAGTATCCTGTGCCAAGTTACGGTTTTTATTAGTTTTTTCCAGTTCCTGAATTTTTTGTTTTAAGAATTCAATTTCTGTCTTTTGTTGTGAAAGTTCGTTGTCTTGTTGTTTCTCGTGATGCGTTATCCCTGCTATCACCGCATTTATTTCCTTATCTTCTGCAGTTTCCTTGCTATATAGGATACCTTCGGATATGATTAATTGTTTACAAAGCTGATCAAAATCTTCAGGGTCTTCGGGCATTCGAAAATAGAGCTCTGCTCTGAATTTTGGTAAAATGCCTTGCATCAGAATTTTGATTTTGGTATAATCTCTCATTCTTTTGACTGTGTTTATGAGTCGACCTTCAACTATGGTCTGGTTTTGGTCAGATTTTTCTTCTTTGCCTTCAATGGACTCATAGAGACTGTTGATTCTTGAAATAAAGGCTTTGCATTTCTCTTCAGGTTTTTGTTTTAGCGTGGATAACTTTTTTCTTTGTGCTGCTAAGTCGTATGCATCCTGGAATCTTGCAATAATGGCAGTTTTCCATTCGTCATAACTTAATTCGTCACCTTGCTCTTCCACGTAGTTTCCATGCCATTCTAAGGCATCGCCTTTTAGTCTGTCAGAGAAGAATCGTATTTTTTGGTTGTCGTCCCAGTCGTTGTTGCGTGCGACATGTTCGGCGTCCTTCAGCCATTCTGTTATTAGTTTATCAGGGAGGTCGGAGAAAAAGGCCCAGACGAAAAAGGCCCAGACGAAAAAGGCCCGCGAAAAAGGCCCAGACGAAAAAGGCCCATACGAAAAAGGCCCACTTTTTTCCAAATTCAAAAGTGGGCCTTTTTCTCCAGTGGGCCTTTTTCTCCGCTCAATTTCCATTTTCTTACAAACTTTATGTTTGTTTCGAAAATTGTATTTCCCACCTCCTATTCCGTGGAATTTGGAATGTACAAAGGTTGCTGAAACCGTGATTTTCTTTTAGGTTTGCAGAGATCAAACAATGTTAGCGTTTGTACGCTAGTTAATCTTTGATTATTTATTCGGTTGCAATCTAATTTCGAATTATATTAGTATTTATATATTGCTAATATCCCGTTTAATAAAGTTCATTTTTCACAATTTTTGTTTATTGAACTACCATCGCTTTTTTAAATATAATACAAAAAATAAATGTTTTTCGCACTTAGCCTTGTTCTGTCCACCCTCTTTCATTATTCCCCCAACCCCCAGTCCATCTCCCATATAGCTTCTTTTTGTCGATACTTATGCCATAGGTAAAGACCACTGATTCGTTGGGAATACGGAAACTGAATGAGTTCCGCGGGGCTTTTGTGGTTGCTGGGAACAAAAATATATGTTACCACGAAGACTAGTTTATTATCATTAACATTTGATAAATAATGTTTATAGGAATAATATTACAAACTTAAATTATCGTCTGAGGCAAGGACCAAAACAAAGATTATGTAATTCAATATTGATTCTAATACCATTTATTCCTTATACATTTTCAATTCTTTTAACAATTACAAAGAGCCCAATAAATATATTAAAATCATAACCTACTGCTATAAGTAATTCTGTTCGTTCTTCGTGTCCTGTTTTCACCTTTTGCACATTTTCAAGCAGCTATTGATTACCTAATTACACATCACATAATACATTGAGATATAAGGAAGCTTTACACTTTACGTTAACAAAGCTACTAATAATGACAAATCAATTTTCTACCATGACGGACTTTTTTTTTAAATGAGTCTGTTATTAGTGAAGACACTAAACCTTTTTAAATGAATCTAAGATATTTTTTCTTCAAATTTTCCACGATCATGGAAGGCATGCCAGTGTATTTTTCTATAAAACTATCACGACATGGCTGCACATGAAAGAACAAGAGTTTAGCTCATCCATGAGTCAGTATCAGTCTTTCATACGGTAAATTTGCCTTTTTTCTTTAGTTTATTCACTTTATGTTCTTTCTTTTCAGTTTTATTTTTCTTAATGTTGGCTTTTCTCTTTTTCTGTTGTTATTCCTTTCTCTTTTCCTTTTCTTCGATTCGTTCAGCGCAATTTATGTTACTTTCTGATTTGATCTCGTTCATTAATTGATTTGGCAAGCAATTCCACATAGTCTTTTACCTATTACAATACAGAAAGGTTAAAAGTTTTGAAGATCTTACAAATATTTTTGTCAAATTGAAAGTTTACCTGAAAACCTTCAGCTATTTGCAGAGCACCATTTCATGCCTGTTTTTCTTCAATGCTTCTTGCATTCTCAGCTTCAGCTTGGCCTACCAAGATATTCATTTTTGGTTTAAGTTTTATTTTCTTTCATTTTAATCGTTGCCACTTCTGGATATAAAGTGGTCTTTTTCAGAATGGGTGAGGAATTAGATAGTTCTCCAAAATCACATTTGCTGGAAACTAGGCAGCCTTCACTGTTAAAAATTGGTGTTGCCAGTGTACTTGCTAGTCTTGGTTGAGGAATTTCTGTTTTAACAAACTCTGAAAGACCAGAGGTTGATGACACAGATACTGCCTTGGTGGCTCGAGCATGTTTGGCAATTCAGGACCTCTTCTTCTTACTTTTTCTTTTTAATTTCTTCTTCATTCCCTCTAACTTCCGTTTAAATTGGATTTTCGTTGTCTTATCAGACAATTCCAGCTTTTCCCCTGAAAATCAATGGAATAAACTGGCCGGTCTTCCTTAAATGTAAATGTTAACACATACCTGTTAAGTGTGAGGCGTTCATTCAGTTTATGTTCTTTCTTCTCAGTTTTCTTTTTCTTAATGTTGGCTTTTCTCGTTTTCTGTTGTTATTCCTTTCTCTTTTCCTATTCTTCGATGCGTTCAGCCAACTTCTTTTTACTATCTGATTTGATTTCATCTTGTTTCATAATAGATTTAGCAAGCCATTCCACATTGTTTTTTACCTATTGCAATACAGAAAGGTTAAAATTATTTAAGATCTTACAAATATGTATGTCAAATTGAAAGGTTACCTGAAAACCTTCAGCTGTTTGCAAAGCATCTTTTCATGCCTGTTTCTCTTCAATACTTCTCACATTCCAACTTCAGCTTGGCCATCCAAGATTTTCACTTTGGCTTTGAGTTTTTTTTTATCGTTGCTACTTTTCAATCTAAAGTGTTCTTGTTCAGAATGGGTGAGGGATTAGATAGTTCTCCTAAATCAAATTTGCTGAATACTAGGCAGCCTTCGCTGTTGAAAATTGGTGTTAGCGGTGTACTTGTTGGTCTTGGTTCAGGAATACCTGTTTTGACAAACTCTGTGGGATCAGAGGTTGATGACACTGATGCTGCCTCGGTGGCTTGTGCAAGTTGGGCAATTCAGGACCACTTCTTGTTATTTTTCTTTTTTAATTTCTTCTTCTTCAATTTTTCTAACTCCTTTTAAGTTTGGTTTTCATTGTTCTATCAGACAAATCCAGCCTTTTCCCTGAAAATAGATGGAATAAGCTGGCCCGTCTTCCTTAAACGTAAAGATTAACACATACCTGTTAAGTGTGAGGTGTTAGCTGCTAGACATTCTTCCTGTTCAACACCAACCTTATTGCTATTGAGATCGTCAACTGTAGATACACTTTCAATTGGAATGTTGGTCAATAAGCTAGAAATCATGATTTTTTGGGTTCTCATTTCCTATTAATTTTGTTTAGACGACACTTTCAAGTTCTTGTTTTCTCTTTTTCCATTTACAAAAACTGCCTCTCATATTATAACCTTTAAACTTTATTATTATATACCTTGATTTCTCAACATTATCACTGATCACTCCATAGATCAAACTATACGAAACAAGTCTATTGTTATTTTCTTCAGGGAACGGCATTTTCAAGTCAAATCTAGCGTCAGGACGCCACAAACAATGGCGGACGGTTTTTAACATAAAATTTTTAAAATTTTTAATTCTTTTATTACAAATTCAACAAAATTTAGTTCCTTTGTATAACAATAATAATGAATTATAATAATAGAACAATAACAAAGGAACTAAATTTTGTTGAATTTAATAAAGCTTTAGCTAAAAGTTTTAATAACAGCTTTCCACCGTCCGCCATTGTTTGTGGCGTCCTGACGCTAGATTTGGCTTCAAAATGCCGTTCCCTAAAGAAAATAACAATAGACTTATTGTTTCGTATAGTTTGATCTATGGAGTGATCAGTGATAATGTTGAGAGATCAAGGTAAATAATAATAAAGTTTAAAGGTTATAATATGAGAGGCAGTTTTTGTAAATAGAAAAAGAGAAAACAAGAACTTGAAAGTGACGTCTAAACAAAATTTGTAGGAAATGAGGACCCTAAAAATCAAGAGCCTTATAAAACGCGAGGGTCCATTGACATCGTCGCTCTTAAAAAGCAACTCTCTCCTGAAGAGTTTTTCATTGCTAGCTTATTGACCAACATTCCAACTGAAAGTGTATCTACAGTTGACGATCTCAATAGCAATAAGGTTGGTGTTGAACAAGAAGAATGTCTAGCAGCTAACACCTCACACTTAACAGGTATGTGTTGATCTTTACGTTCAAGGAAGACTGACCAGCTTATTCCATCCATTTTCAGGGAAAAGGCTGGATTTGTCTGATAGAACAATGAAAACCAAACTTAAAAGGAGTTAGAAAAATTGAAGAAGAAGAAATTAAAAAAGAAAAATAACAAGAAGTGGTCCTGAATTGCCAAACTTGCACAAGCCACCGAGGCAGCATCAGTGTCATCAACCTCTGATCCGACAGAGTTTGTCAAAACAGGTATTCCTGAACCAAGACCAACAAGTACACTGCTAACACAAATTTTCAACAGTGAAGGCTGCCTAGTATTCAACAAATTTGATTTAGGAGAACTATCTTATCCCTCACCCATTCTGAACAAGACCACTTTAGATTCAAAAGTGGCAACGATAAAAAAAAAAACTCAAAGCCAAAGTGAAAATCTTGGATGGCCACACTGAAGTTGAATGCGAGAAGTATTGAAGAGAAACAGGCGTCAAAAGGTGCTCTGCAAAGAGCAGAAGGTTTTCAGGTAAACTTTCAATTTGACAAACATATTTTTAAGATTTTAAATAATTTAACCTTTCTGTATTGCAATAGGTGAAAAACAATGTGGAATTGCTTGCTAAATCTATTAAGAAACAAGATGAAATCAAATCAAATTGTAAAAGAAGTTGGCTGAACGCATCGAAGAATAGGACAAGAGAAAGGAATAACAACAGAAAACGAGAAAAGCAAACACTAAGAAAAAGAAAACTGAAAATAAAGAACATAAACCGAATGAACACCTCACACTTAACAGGTATGTGTTAACATTTACATTTAAGGAAGACCGGCCAGTTTATTCCATTGATTTTCAGGGAAAAAGCTGGAATTGTCTGATAAGACAACGAAAATCAAACTTAAACGGAAGTTAGAGGGAATGAACAAGAAATTAAAAAGGAAAAGTAAGAAGAAGAGGTCCTGAATTGCCAAACATGCTCGAGCCACCAAGGTAGCATCTGTGTCATCAACCTCTGGTCTTTCAGAGTTTGTTAAAACAGAAATTCCTGAAGCAAGACTAGCAAGTACACTGGCAACACCAATTTTTAACAGTGGAGGCTGCCTAGTTTCCGGCAAATTTGACTTTGGAGAACTATCTAATTCCTCACCCATTCTGAATAAGACCACTTTAGATCCAGAAGTGGCAACGATTAAAATGAAAGAAAATAAAACTTAAACCAAAAATGAAAATCTTGGTAGGCCAAGCTGAAGTTGAAAATGCAAGAAGTATTGAAGAGAAACAGGCACGAAATGGTGCTCTGCAAATAGCTGAAGGTTTTCAGGTAAACTTTCAATTTGACAAAAATATTTGTAAGATCTTGAAAACTTTTAACCTTTCTGTATTGCAATAGGTAAAAGACTATGTGGAATTGCTTGCCAAACCGAATAATGAACGAGATCAAATCAAATCAGAGAGTAACAAAAATTGCGCTGAACGAATCGAAGAAAAGGAAAAGAGAAGGGAATAACAACAGAAAAGGAGAAAAGCCAACATTAAGAAAAAGAAAACTGAAAAGAAAGAACATAAAGTGAATAAACTAAAGAAAAAAGGCAAATTTATCGCATGAAAAACTGATACTGACTGATGGATCAGCTAAACTTGTGTTCTTTCATGTGCAGCCATGTCGTGATAGTTTTTTAGAAAAATACACTGATATGCCTTCCATGATCGTGGAAAATTTGAAGAAAAAAAATCTTAGATTCAATTTAAAAGGTTTAGTGTCTTCACTAATAAGAGACTCTCATAAAAAAAAATCCGTCGTAGTAGAAAATTGATTTGTCATTATTAGTAGCTTTGCTAACGTAAAGTGTAAAGCTTCCTTATATCTCAATGTAGTATGTCATGTGTAATTAGGTAATCAATAGCTGCTTGAAAATGTACAAAAGGTGAAAACAGGACACGAAGAACGAACAAAATCATTTATAGCAGTAGGTTATGATTTTAATATATTTATTGGGCTCTTTGTAATTGTTAAAAGAATTGAAAATGTATAAAGAATAAATGGTATTAGAATCAATATTGGATTACAATAGTCTTTGTTTTGGTCCTTGCTTCAGACGATAGTTCAAGTTTGTACTATTATTCCTATAAACATTATTTATCAAATGTTAATAATAATAAACTAGTCTTCGTGGTAACATATATTTTTGTTCCCAGCAACCACAAAAGCCCCGCGGAACTCATTCAGTTTCCTTATTCACAACGAATCAGTGGTCTTTACCTATGGCATAAGTATCGACAAAGGGAAGTTATAAGGGAGATGGACTGGGGGTTGGGGGAATAATCAAAGAGGGTGGACAGAACAAGGCTAAGTGCGAAAAACATTAATTTCTTGTATTATATTAAAAAAAGCCGATAGTAGTTCAATAAACAAAAATTGTGAAAAATGAACTTTATTTAACGGGATATTAGCAATATATAAATACTAACGTAATCCGAAATCAGATTGCTAACGAATAAATAATCAAAGATTAACTAACGTACATACGCTAACATTGTTTGATCTCGGCAAACCTTATAGAAGGTAACGGTTTCAGCAACCTATGTACATTCCACTTTCCACGGAATAGGAGGTTGGAAATATATTTTGAAAATAAATATAAAGTTTGTGGGAACATGGAAATTAAACGGAGAAAAAGGCCCAGTCCAATGGAGAAAAAGGCCCACTTTTGAATTTGGAAAAAAGTGGGCCTTTTTCGTATGGGCCTTTTTCGTCTGGGCCTTTTTCGCGGGCCTTTTTCGTCTGGGCCTTTTTCGTCTGGGCCTTTTTCTCCGCCAATCTTTATCAGTACTTTTCCCTTTGAAGATTGGAATTGACTTTTTGTCTTCTCTGGAAAATAATTCTCCTAATGCTTTTACAATTGGTTGGGTTGTGGATGTATCAAGGCTATCGGTATCTGTTGTGTCGTGTTTGGTACTTTCGCTCTAGTTGAAGAAGGTTGTCGTTTTGGATCTCGATTTGGTTCTGTAGGTCGTTGTTGAGTTGCTGTAGTTTTTCAACTTGTTCAGATTCTAACTCGAAGTGAAGGGATTTGTCTCCTTCTGTTATTGAGGTTAGGTCGTTTATCTCACTTACTAATTTCGTTATCTCTCCTGGTTCGTTGGAGTTGTCTAAGTCTTCGGTTTCAGCGAATGTTACCTGTTGCTTTCTATATTCTCTTATCCTGTTTTCCAGATACTTAATCTTTTCTTCTTGGTTTATTGTCTGCGCGTTGATTTTTTGTAATTCTGTTTCAAGATTTTTATTCTTTGTAGTAATATCTATCAGACTTCTTCGAAAGGCGACTTTTTCTGTTAAGGTTTTTTCAAGGATCTCTTTTGTTTCTTTTGTTTCTGTCTGAAGTTGTTTGTTTGTTTCTAAAGCTGCTTTTATCTGTTGCTTGGCGGTTTCTAACTTCGTAACCAGTTGTTTTCTTTCACTTTCAAGTTTGCTAATTATTTCTTGCCCTTCTCTCTCAACTGCTATGATATTGGCTTCTTTTTTTCGTAACAGGTTTTGTAGTTGGTTTTCTGTTGCTGTGGTACTTTCAAGGCTTGTTTCTAATTCGCTTATTCGATTGGCAGTTTTTTCAAGGGAGTTTTTTAGAGTTTCGTTACTTTCTTGGAGTTGTTCAAGGGAGCTACTTAAGGTGTATTTGGAACTCTTTGCCTTTTTCTTGTTGCTCTCTAGCTGCTTTCTTAAGCTCTGTAACTCAAAATTGAGTTCAGACGAACATTTTTCTCTGTAATCTGCGCAAGTACTACTTCTCTTTGTAAAATACGGCTGGTACCTAATAAGAATTCTTTCTCTTTACCATGTACAATGCTAATTTGCTGTAATAAACTGTCAAGGTTTTCGGTGTTGCCACCAAGGGATTCTACGTAATTTTTGACTGTCTTTGTGGTGTTTGTAATAGTTTCTGCTGTTATACCACTTGGTACTTGCAACGATGGTTCTAACAACGTATATGAATATAATTGTAATGCGTTGTGGGTCTCTTTAATAACTTCTTGTGTTTTGGATTCTATTTGTTGGATTTTTGCTTTTGTCGTGGTAGTCTGATAGGTTTTGTTTTGTTCTACTTCTTGTTCAAATTCTAAGTCCACAATAGTTTTCCAGTGGTCTAAAAATTTTTCTCGAGGGTAGTTGGGATTTTGGTTGGTTGTGTCTGGCTCGGGAAATACGGGGTACAACGGTGGAGATAGTTCGTCAGCAATGTTCGGATACAAAGTATTCTCCTTACGAGTAGTCTCTGATACAATATGATCAAGCGACATTCGCTTACCTTTGATGGTGTTCCTTGGTCTGGTAGAGTTGTTGGAGACTCGTCGGGGAAGTGTAGAGCACAATCACTGAAATAAGGTACGGGTAGAAACTTTGTACTGGACAACAAGTGTGAGTCTCGTTGGGACCTCCAATTGTAAAGTTTCATAACCTCGTGTATTGCAGTGAATCGTCGTAACAATTCCTCTTCAACAAGGTACAATAATGCTGTATTTATACTACTAACTAACACACATCTGAAGGTAAAATGGGTGGGGATACGTTCACTTTCACTCGTGAAACGCTTGAGGGAT
This sequence comes from Daphnia carinata, assembly GCF_022539665.2. Lineage (NCBI taxonomy): Eukaryota > Metazoa > Arthropoda > Branchiopoda > Diplostraca > Daphniidae > Daphnia > Daphnia carinata. The sequence goes on along the minus strand of NC_081335.1, from coordinate 9,209,828 downwards.
GTTGAGGGTGTGGCTGTCTTCGGATAGCCTTTGGGCTCGTTACACTAATATATTCCCAACAAACATATCTATATATGTGTATAGGGGAGAGCGGATCCAAACTGGACAAAAAACTTATTTTGTCATTATCTCAGAAAATAAAAGGATTTTAGCGCATTAAAAAGTACTTTTATTGTAAAGTGAACTTAACTTTATGTTCACAATTTTTTTCATTGAAATTGGTTGAGCAGTTTAGGCGTGAACACATTTTTAAAAAAAGAAAAATTTAAAAGAAAAAAAATTTTAGGGGGGAAAACTGGACATCCGGTGTTTTACATTAGACATGGCCTTAAAACACTGATATACTGAAGATACATGTTTCGAAAAAATTGTATGGTATACAGATTTCATTAAGCTACTTAGGTATTTAAAAATATTAAACTAATTATAATTTGATGGAAATGTTGCAATGATTGATTGGGGTGTTGGAATGGACAAAAAGCTATAAAAACATGAAAATAGGAGGGGCTTGTTAACTATCAAGTATTTAATTAGCATCGATTGCTATTGTCAAAAGGAAATAGCAGACAACAATTTTGAACCATGCTTCAAAGTAATTCCTGCTATGGAAGGTGATAGTTTGTCAGCTAATGTGAATTTATTCCTTGGTGAAATACCCTTCACTTCAATTGATTCCGATACAGGTATTTGAATTTGTTATTACTAAAGCCTAGCAGTACAATAAAATTATATAGTGTTACCCAAAAAAATTTTTCGTGAATGTTTCATCATTTATGAAACTTTCGTCAACTCATATTAGAAGTTTTTTTATTGTTACATTAACTAGGTAACTTAGTGTACAGTAAGGATCCACAAAATGGGACGCCTGCAAAAGGGGAAATCTCGCAAAACGGGAAGAGGGGCTGCTCGCACCAAATTCCGCCTTAGGGCATTTTCTCAGATGTGTTGGCGGGAGATTTAAATTCTTGGTAGTGCATTGCAGTGTGAATGAAGTGTAGGCTTACAAAGTACTGACTGCAGTTTACCATATCTTAAATTTTATTCTTCTTAACGTGAGGCGACAAACCGCAATATTTTCATGCTTTAAAAATATGCTTGTTAAGTTTAACAAGGTCCAGCGTTAGAGGAAATAGGGGAATGTAGTACACAGCCGTACCGAAGGGAAAGATGAACTGAAATGACTCGGTTAAAACTTAAAATTCAAAAAGTGAGTTACAGAGCTTAAAAATGGGAAAAACCAAGAAAAGCATGGTTTTGTTTGCAGCTCCCTATCAGGTTTGGAAACCTAAATTTTATCGTATGGCTTGTCGCATTGAAAAAAGCAGGTATAAAAAGGTTGGCGAACCCCACCAATGGTAGCCTTATGGCAACTCGCAAAATGGGAAAATCCGCAAAACGGGAAGGGTCACCCCTCGCGCGACTTGTCCCGTTTTGTGGAGCCTTACTGTACGGGGTTTGGACGATCTCACTGGAAGGTACTTCAACTCATCCACGGTAGAGTTTTTTAAATACTCTATTGAATGGGAAACATTCTTTGCCAATAATCAATAGCAAGAAGATTAGTCAAGGTAAGCATTACATATTCATTAAAGCACCGTTATTGTAATAGACATTCTTTTAACCATAACCACAGATGCCACGTAGTTATATTAGGATGAGACAAACTGATATGCCAACAGAAGACGCTCTGAAGCAAGCAGTATTCGCTGTCCATTCAAAGCAGCTAACAATTAGAGCTGCTGCTAAAAGATTCAACTTATCCAAATCAACAGTTGGCTATTATTGCGGAAGAGAAACCTTGCAATCTGTAAACTTACCTAATAAGAATATCAAGAGGCAACAACACCATAGCCAAATATTTATAGTGCAGCAAGAAGAAGAGTTCAGCGCATATTTAAAAGCATGTTGCATGCTAAATCATGGACTGACTCCCAAACAAACTCGTCAGTTGGCTCATCAGTATGCGGTTGCATGCAATGTAAGACATCCTCCAAACTCGATGTAAAAAAAATGAAGCATCAAAAGATTGGTTTACTGGTTTCTTAAAAAGAAACAAAACACTGTCCATCAGAAAACCAGAGGCCAACAGTCAGGCAAGAGCTGCAGGTTTCAGTCGCGTCGTTGTCAATAAATTTTATGACAATTATATCATGAAATACAAGTTCCTTCCCAGTCAAATTTGGAACTGTGACGAAACTAATGTGCCGACTGTATTATGTTCTCACAATTATTATTAGTTATATTTAACATTATTTTAACAAAACATTAAAAAATAGCATGATGATATCGTATAAAAAGAAAACTCAGGTTTCAGCGTTTGTTTATGATTATTTCCGTAACCTAGCAACCTAGGCCCCGTCCCAAAAATATCGTTTGCTTCCGATATCACCCCAAAAATGTCCAGTATCTCCCAACAGAAGGTAATTTTGTAAATCGCTTCTAATTTTTAAACTACTTATCCTAAAAATTAAAACAAGCTTGGGAATTGAAAAGGGAAAGATTATCTATTTTTTTTTGTAATAACAAAGCCGTTTTTCGTTGAGTTGTTTTCTAGTTATATAAAAAATTGTACAAACCAAAAAGATCAGGAAAATGGCTGTAAATTTTATTTTTGAGATACCTACACGAATATTTGTAGTCTGTTTTTAAAATTTTTGCCCTAAGTGTGGAATGGAATTTCCCATCACACACTATTTTTTAAATTTCATTTTATTAATATCCCTTCGAGTTATTGCGTTTGTCCAATTTGGTACATGTCCAATTTGGGTCCGCTCTCCCCTATGTATATACATATATCTACATTTCGATGTTAATTATTACATTTCTCATATTATGTTTAAATGATGCCATTTGCTATTGCCAGTATATATGTGTGTCCGAGAGGTATGAATTGCTGTGTATGAGGTGTATTTCGTGGAATTTGTAATCCGTTCTTCTTACTGGTGCCCTATATGGTTACATTTCGCTTGCTTTGTATCTACGAGGGTGTCCTTAACGAAAAAAAAGAGCCATTCAACGGATCATAATGGACGGAGAGATGGAACTAATTCTCAATTCCGGGAAGCTATTTCACAATAGATGACGACAACAATATTCTATTATATATTCGACGCTGTTGGATGGAAACAATCAATACCTCCTCGCCGTTTGCGAACTCGTTTTCTATCAACATAAGTATTTCTGAAAAATGCCTAACGACGATGACGGAAGTTATAGGCTGTCACCCTACACCACTCGTCGGCATAGTTCCGACCGTTCTTGGCGACTTCGGCAAAAAAATGCGAGTGCGTCGGAAGCTAGGCCATCGGGCACCCTCCGCACTTCACCTGTTCTACCCCAGGTGCTTTTTCCACCCCAGGTTAATTTTCCACCCCGGATCCGTGTTCCACCCCGGGTCCAACCCAACCCGGTTTCATTTCAGGCGCCATCCAACCCGGTGCGTCTACGGCCACTCGCTACACTTATGCCGGAACCTGTGCGTTCTTGTCCGGACCTCACCTTGCCCACCTGGCACGAACTCTACATGCGCGAGCTCAATCTTCGAACTGGGATTTTGAAGTTAGAGCTACGCAAAGCCCTAAATGAATTGGCAACGGTCTGTGGAAAAGCTTCAAGAAATTTTGGAGCTCGATCCACAGAACCGAATGCCTCCACTACAAGATTAGGCGTATCCCAATGGTGGGTGCAGGTCACCTGCCCTACCTGTAACCGACCCGGAAGGCGCCCTGATGGACCGAGATCCCTGAATGCAGATGATTACATTGTTGATTCTTGACTATTATTTTCTCCACACTTGTTTCTTTTATAAATGTACCTTGTATTTCTTGTAGTTTATCAACCATAATATACCAATTTCTGATCTTACATTTGTATTTGCATTCCCTTAATCTTAACATAAAAAAAAAAGAAAAAAATATAAAAAATATATATATATATAAAGGTGGTCATACGCCATGACGTATGTATATAAAAAAGGAAACCATCTGATAACAAACTACATTGTGAAAAAAAAAAGAGAAAGAATAAGAATGATACAACACATCATAGATTTTATGTGTGTTTCATTTATTTTGTTTTCATATTGCAACAATTGAAAAGTTGCGTTTCTGTTCGTTTATTTTTAAAATTGGCACCAGGACATTACAAAAAATACACAACTAGTCTATGCGACGACTACGAGGGGACTCCCTTTTTGGAAGCTCGGGTAGGGGGTTTTATACCGCGCCTTAGCTTGGGGACGCTAAGGTAAGCGTGGGCAATAAAACAGCAAAACAGTGTCAAAAAGGGAGACGAGGTTAACAGATGAGCTTGGTGTCGTTGACACCCCGGTCAAGCGGAAGAAAGTAATAAAAGGGAGAGTCGTAGAAATAAGTTCGAGTGGGGTGGGGGGGATAGCAAGAGTTGATAGGCGAGTTGAGTTGAGCTCGACGTCCTAACATGACTCCCCCTCTTGGAAGATTGCATCCCGCAATCTATTTTTTCAAGAAACAGCAAATACAGTAGGAGTTGGACAACTAAAACGGAATAATTTGTGAACCATCGTCGCTTTGGTCTTCGTTCTCAGAAGACACAGGAATTTTTTTTTTTTACTTGAAACGGAAAATTGCGAAGAGAAAAAGATACACCTATAAACGAACGTCAAAATAGCGCGGAGCTCAGTGTTGCGTTTTCCGTTGAAGGACTCAGAGGCCCTCGAGCACAGGGCTCGGTACAATAAATCTGAGCTAAAGTGTCTAAACCTAGACAGTCTTTACGAAGATGATTCATAACAACAAAGCAAAGAATATGGAAAAAGTGGGTAGCGACGTGGACGTCGAGGAGCTCGGAGCTCAGTGTGGCGTGTTCCGTTGAAGGACTCAGAGGCCCTCGAGCACGGAGCTCGATACAGATACAATTGCCTCTGTATAAGGTATGCCTAAACCTAGAGCACAGCTTCAGCAACAGAAAGGTCAATAAGTGAAGGAGCAAGGCTGTAACCCCATAAAACTTCAGAAGTTCCAAGCAAAAATAACATAAAGGGTCGTTGGTTACTAAGATGTCCTGTTTTCGTTTAAATTAATAAATTGGGAGAGGAAAAGGGTAGAAGCAAGAAGAGTTGAGAGTGTTTTTTTTCCTTTTACTGCGGTATCTGTAAATATTATGGTGCCAATGCTCTAAGGATACTGCTTTTAAATGCAAGAGAGGTTGGAGAGTTGTAGGAGCGTCTATTGTAGCGTTGATATTCTGGTGTGGGTTTCGTCAATTTTCCGTGCGGGTGTTGGTGTTGAATGGTTAAGTGGCAGGGCAGAGAAGCGCGCTCCGTCTTAGCGCGAAGGGCGACGGTGCTTCCGTGCAGCGTAAGCTACCATGTTTCTTGAGATCGCTACCACTTTTCCTATAGATGCACAAAAGTATTCTTCATGCACAAATCTTCTTTTTCCTACATCTCCAAGCCACTTTGTCTATACGTCTTCTTATTGAATGTAGCCAACGCCCAGATTTTTCCCAACGCGTCCCCCGCTTTACACTTTTTTTCACTTGTCCTTCCCGTTGAACACTAAAGCTATTCCAGCACTTCACAGCCAATGAGGGAATATATTTTCTTTCGTTTACTTTTATCAACCCCTTTGCACACTTCTTTTCACTTTCCTTTCTTCTTTCACACTGAAGCTGCCCCAACACTTTGCAACGAGCTAAGAAATATATTTCCTTTCGTTGAGTTTTATCATCTCCCTTTCACACCTCCTTCCCTTCCTTCTTCTTGAATGTTGAAGCGTACCAACATTTTGAACCAAGTAGAGAAAAAATATTCTTGCTCCCTCAGGCCTTTCCATACACTTGCATTCGTATTCCGAAAATTCCATGTTTCCCCTCAAGCGTGTTAGCTCCGCCCACCCGTTCATGTTTCACATTCTTTCCCCTCCGTTTCTAGCCAAGTCTTTTTTCCCTGCGTTGGACTTAGAAAAAAAAACGAAAACCCGAGTTTGACCTTTCGCGCACGGACTTTTTCCGCCTTAAACTATTAAATGTTTCTTTTCTTCTCCGCATAATTAAATGAATCAATCTTTTTCAATTATTCCTTTTTGATAAATACGAGCGTCTTTTCCTCTTTCCAACGATACCATTTTCGATTAAAAATAATTTTTTCTTATGCCCGAAAACACAGTTATAATACGACACCCTTTTATTTCCTATCTTCTGCCGTAGCGTAGCTACTGAAAAGCCGACGGGAAATCGTTGACCTTTTGAGGGCCGATGGAAAAACTTTTCACTTTTACTTTCTTTTCTCTCTTTTCTTGTCTTTTATTCAATTTCCAATATCTATATATATATAAAAAACCAATGTTGATGTAGAATGTTTTTGGCCACTGCTCTGTTTAAATTTTTCTTATGTATTGTTTTTTTTTTATAGAATTTTTTTTTTGCATATGTAGAAATGTCGTCTTTGTCAATTATATTACTGCAATGTCTTTACGGACTTAACGTTCGAGCCTTTGAAGCGACCGTATGTGATTGTACCGAATCGCCGAAAATGGGGATAATTCAATTTGCGGATGCCGACTGTCATCCGGAAATAAATGATAAACATTCCGTTGACGTACAATATTCAATATATAGTGAAGTGCGTGCGGCTGTTCATTTTCCTTGATATATTTGTGCAAAGTGGAAACAAATACGACATGTCACCATGAACTTTTTTTGGACAATTAGTGATTGTGCCCGATAAAATTCCACTAGACACTACGCCAAATGAGTGCAATGATATGATTACCAGTCTTCGGTGTGACGAACAAAAAATTGTTGCTGTGGAAAATAAATATGTGTTTGACCGTGAACCTGAAATTTACGGTCAATGGCTTCAAACTATCGAAATTATTAATTGTGTGCTTGAGAAAGTGCGTTTATATCAAAATGTGAAAGACAGTAATTTTTCGACACCGATTGTAATTGCTTCTGCCTAAACAGGTCATTTGTCGCATAATCATTTGACTTTAGTTTGGGACAAAACATATACTCAACCCGACTTGCCGTCCGATTATTTCTTGAGCGATTATCGGTAGCCGGCGATAATCGCAAAAAAAATGATCGGCGATCATTCGTCTGTTGAAAAATTTTGATCGGTGATTAAATTTCTTAGCGATTGTTTTTCCGATTATTTTTGGGCGCCATCTAGCAGTAAGAAAATAACTTGCCATTTTTTTCAATTTAAACAATTGAAAAAATTGAAACAAGTGAACATTTCAAAAAAGCGTCTGCTACAAAAGTGACCCAGCTATGAGCAGACTTTCATATAGTCTCATCTACTGTTCATAGATGTCGCTAAATAATCGTAAAATAATTGCGATCAAAAATTAATTTTTTCCCCCTTTAATCGCCGATTGCGATTATTTTAAAATAATTTGATCGTCGATTAAAATATTAATCGCAATAGCAATCGCGATTAATTTTCGATCGCGATTACGGCAGTTCTGTACTCAACGATCTGAACAATAAGCTCACCTCATCGAATCTGGAATTGGAAAATTAATACGAAAAACGGGAAATGACAAAATTTTCCGATTTCAAGATGATAAAAAACAATTGGATTTCCATTTATCTTTTCAACCGCGTTGTATTCCTATGCAAAACTCTTGTTCGAAGAAATCTGATGCTTTTAACATTGTCGGCCAATCAAAACTCTTCATTTCAACGGCGGCCATCATGGAAAATTTGTCGACAATAAAATTGGCGGACCCCGCGCCACCTAGCGCTCAAAATTTGGATCATCCAGCTAACTTACAATATGTTCGTGATCAACTTACGGACCATGAAAATGAATTATCACGGTTAATTCAAATCTTACAATGTGATTCAAGAAATGCCCAACATGTGAGAGCAATTATTGCCGCACAATATAATGGCTGGTTAACTGCTTCGCATCTAGATCTACCCAAATGCACAAAATTACAAGCCTTTGGAAAAACCGCCATTGTCCTATCATGCAAACCTTTAAATGTGACTTTCGAGACCGCCATAACATCTTGCGGACCGCAACCAAAATTCTAAAATTATAAGATTAACCTGAACGGTTGGGAACTCATTAAATATTCGCCGTGTTATTGGACAAATGGGTTCGTAAACTTCAATGACATTCCTTATGCGTTTCGTAATAACACCTGGAAATCAGTGAACGCAGGTATCGTGGTACCGGTACAAGATCTTGCGCATTCCTTTCGTTATGAAGATGTGAAATTTTTTTACTATGAACATAAAAGTAACCCTACGTATGGCGAAACTATTATGGATCATATGAGTATTATGGCTGATATCGCTGCAGCTATGAATGAACATTCGCCGAGTGAGTTTTCAGCCAATAATCGACCAAGTGTAACCAACGTTTTTTTATCAGCCTCTGGAGTGAACTCTTATACTAGCTGGTGGGAAACTATTAAAAGTTATTTCTTCATCGGTGTACTTTGCCTCCTTGGTCTACTTTTCTTACGCATCTGTTATGGCTGTGGATTTTTCGGACTCATCAGCAAGTTATGCTGTCGCCCAATTCAAGAACCGGAACCGGATTTCGCTTATGAAGTCTGATTACGGGACGTAATCTCGCACCACCGGGAGTGATGTAACGAAGTCATGAAAATACAATCTTTATTGAATTATATTGTGCCTTGATTGTTTGTCTTATTAATATAATTATCCGTTGCCCTTATTTTAAACTATGCCTTATAAATATTATAATTCGAGTGTTGTTGCCCTTTTGTTGAATTCTATTTTTATATTATACCTTGTGTCCTACTTATTACTGATTGGATGAATCTTCATGCGTAGGACATCGCGCCGTGTATTTCCGTGAATACGAAATGCTGCTGCGTGCGACATCCGGAGCTCATCTGTCGGAAATGCTATGTTTCCCTCAAACATGTAAGATCTATAAAAGGATGCCCTTTTGTTCCCAAATGTTAGTTCTAGTTCCTCCTCGCTCTTATTCTAGTTCCTGTTCTTGTTCAAGTTCCAGTTCTAGTGTTATCTTATCCACATGTGTTGTCCAATTCATCAATTATTGTGAGTACAATTTGTGTTTAATACAGTAACTAATATAAGTGCTTCTCATCGCTTCTTGTGCGACTGACGAGCCCGTAGCCTATATCTTTCCCACAACGATTTGTCATCTTCATTTTCATCCTCGCCACAGCGGTGACAGTAAGACTGAATTCGCATAACTCCATTTTCTATTCCCGTTTCCCATTTATGCCCTATAACTGTGTATTCCTTTGTTATTAATTTGGCCTATTAGAATAAAATATATTCGACATTGTGGTAACGCCTCCCGAGTTCATTTATTATTATTATTACTATTTATTATCATTTCTTGCCTTAATAAAGTAAAGTAATTCTTTCCACAAGAAGAATGCTTTACACTATGGTTAGTGAGACCGCAATTGGAGCACCCTACGGCGTTTTGCATTGACCTGCTTTGTTGGGGAGGTTGCTGACCTGAGATATTTTCGTCGCCTTGGCCGAAGGCGTTTGTGAATGGCTGACGGAATCCGCTTTTTTGGCCTTGGCGAGTGAAAGTGTTGCACGGGGCGGGGTTTGAAAAACTGACTTGCTTTGATTGGTTTGGGGAATAATTGGAGTTGCTTCTTATTGGTTGGCGGATTCCCTTCTCTTGGCGGAAGTTTGTTCGCATGAGGTTGCCGAGATTTGTAATGACATCCGTTAGGCGATCGATTTTGTTGATTAAATCAGGAGACGTGTTTGTTTCTTGTCGAGTGGGCTCCGTGGTGGCTGTCTTCAGGCAGAAGGCGATTGAGTTAATGTGGTCACTTTGTTTTTCGATTGCTTGTAATAACGCTGTATCGTTTTGTGTATTAGTCACTGACAAATATTCGTTTGTCCTTTTCTATTGTGTCCGACTGGACGCGTTCGGCGTATTTCCGTGTGATGTACACCAATTCTTCAAAGCTGGACACCATTTTGTGTCTTACAATGTTTTGCAATTCAGGTCGAAACCTTGCAGAAATTTTTGCCGAAGTAGTCTTAATTGAGTTGTTTGTTCTTCTCGCGTTTCTTGGTAATTATAGGGATAAGCCCATTTATAGAGTTTTTAATCTATAGGCTTTATTTAAAATATTTTCGTTTAGTTTCCGTTGAATTTCGTCGAACTGGCTTTGGTAAAAGTCGATGTCTTCGGAACCGTGGTAATTTTCTTGGAAAAGTTTTTTATATCTTCGTACTCGTAAGTATCGCTGGATTCCAAGATATTCTGCAATAAGTCGTAAGCTTTGCCTGACATTTTAGTTGACAGCGTGCTAATTATTTCGGAATTGTCCCAGTTGGACATATCGACAACGTTGTCGAAAAGTTTAATCCAACGATCGAAGCGAACGGTGTGACTCCCCGAAAAAAGAGAAAATGTAGTGTCGTACTTCTACGACGTGATCAACATGTGTAGTTTGGTGAATCCGTCAATGTCGCAGGAACACCAGTTGGAACATTTATATAGAGGACTAAAACCATCTTTGCTACAATAGATTTACCCGAATAAGCTGGTATCCACGGCTGACTTTCTGGAGCTTGCCAAGCTACACGCAGAGGCCACGTTCCTCGCGAATCAGAAAGTTTTGGCGCAATCGTTATTGGCCGTATCAAAGGATCCAAAAGATGCACACGCAATCAAGAATATAACCCCACCGACAAGAACACCGGAAATCACAAGTGTGCTCCAACAGTTAAACGAGACGGTCAAACATTCACTGTACGGCTTGTACAACGTTTAGATGCTCACATCAAGGATGGTATGCGGTTGTAGAAGACAACGGATTATACACTACGAGAAGCGGCCGCTGAAGAACGTCTCAATCGGGCACCAGACACGGACCTTTGAAGATCAAGACAACAAATGATAATTTTTTTTCTCTCTCCCCTTACTGCTTATCTCTGTAATCTTTATATACTATGACAATCGGGGGCGATCGCCTTCAAAGGAGGGGGACCTTCCACGTGGATTCTGAGGACATTCCCGTGTTAACGATTGACACGTGAAGTACGAGGACATCCACATGTTAAGGACGCCTCGTGCATCAGCCTCCAACCCTTTTCTCCGCTTTCACTTCCGTAAGGTCAATTAGAGTTTTCTACTTAACCATCATACCGGAACAGCTATCCCCTTTCTATACGCATTACAATCAAACGGTTACGTAGAGGTTATCTACGTGACCATCTTTTTTCTACTTCCCGCGTAATCCATGGCGGGTGGTGACCATTCACTTTAAATAGGAGAGCCTACGAATGATATGGGGCTCTCTGCGGACAGTTGTTTTTGGAGTGTAGTACGTGACGGATTCAATACACCTAGTGCAACTCGCAGCGCAGTAGAGTCATTTGTGTAGAACAATCGAGTAACAACAAAGTACCCATCACAATACTTATACGCCATAACAGCATTAAAACCATGTATAACTAACCTTACCTGTACTGTTGTCTTCTTTCACTTTTTTTATTTCTCTATTACCCTTAACGAAATTAAAATAATCTAAATATCCAACCAAATTGGCAGAAAGGAACGAGCCACGATCGAACAGTGAAAACCCAATCACTGCCTTTTCCCACGACAAAAAAGCGAAATTGGAGACATGGAGGAACAATTGAACTGGCACACGAGAAATAGTGAAGATTTTGAAAACCAAACTCAAAACGGGTGTGAACAACCAGTAAGGACTACTTGACTTTATAAGTCAGGATGCATCTACTCGCAACCAACATTCGCCACTATACAGAGCCAAGAGACGTTCCCAAATAAAGGATTCTTCTCTACACAACATGGCCGAAGACAACGACAACCGTTCTGGAGTACCCGCCGCAAAACGGGCGTGTCATCTTTCGCAGCAACAAATTGACGCCGTCGTTTCACCAGAGGAACAACGGATCGATTCCGGCCCCCAATCGAGTCCACCCAGGAAGCATCAGCATCCGCCTCGAAGCAGAGACTAGCCTGGCGGAATCCTTCCGGAGACGGATCCGGCGACATCAGTTGGAGCTAGATGAGCTGACCCATTTGCTTACTCAGCAAGTGGTCCGACTCATCGAACTAGGAAAATGGCGTCGGGCGACAGATCGATTCAAGGAGATCCTAGATTTGGATCCTGCAAATCGGCATCCGCCGCTTTTCGAATTGTCAGCCGAAAGTTGGTTGGGATGACGATCTGTGTCTCCATTGCCACGAATCCCGCCATCCGCCACCATGTTCAAAAACCAAACAAAATTTTTTTTTTTCGTTTATGTCATGTAGCACTTACCCCTTCCCTGCAACAAGTTTCCTTTCATGTTACCCATAAGTAATAAATAAGCCGAAGCAGGATGGTTCCTTTTTCTTTTTTGGATAAACATAAAACTGATTAGGGGACCTCAGTAAAAGTCAATAAAGGTTGTAAAACCTCATGAATAAAAACAATACATCCTTAAAATAAAAACAAACGCAAGTTTTGCCTGTAGAATCGCCACGCGCTATTCGCGACAGGACTACCTTCACGTAAATGGCATAAGCTGCCGTAAACGCATTCTTGAATTTTTCATTTCCCCTTCTTCTTCTTCTTTCTCTCGCTCTAGGCCGAGTTTTTGCCTTTCCCTTTTTTTCGTAGACGCTATCCGCCCCATTTTTCTACGCGCATATTGTAAGGACTTAAAGTTAAAAATAGGTTAGTTAAGTGTTTCGCATATTGTATATGTTGTTTTGTTTCACCCTCGTTGACCTCCTTTTACTCGAATTTCCCTTTTATTACCTTTTTCCGCTTGACCGAGGTGTCAACGACACCAACCTTATCAGTTGACCTTGACCCCCCACACTCTTTTCTGTTTTATTAACCCACGCTAACTTTAGCGTCCCCACGCTAACTTTAGCATCCCCAAGCCAAAGCGTGGTATAAAACACACGCCTAAGTTCTGCCTTTTTTAGTCTTCTCGCTCATCGCCATCCGCGTAGCCGCGTAGCCGGCGTAGCAGCGTTTTAGCCACGTTCGTGTGTGTAGCTTGCCTTTTGTTAAGTGTCGTTTAATCCTGACTGTGAGAAAGAATACACTGTGACCCAACGCACTTCCACCGTGTTCCTTTCTCTACCGCTACGAGTACCCAGCCGGGACGCTGCTCCCACTCTTCCCGGTGCAGTCCTCCGTGCTCCCCGACGCCGCTGCCGGGCTTCCGACGCCGCCCTCCGTTCTACCCGACGCCACCGCTGTATTTTCCGACGCCGCGCTCCGTTCGACCGACGCCACGTGCAACATCTCCGTCCCCCTAATGCCATGGCTCCCATGTAAGTATCCTCACACCCCTATCCTTCTTAACTTTCTGCCGTTGTTCTTTTCATATCCGTGCAGCCAACGTGACTGGCTGACGGATCTTAACAAACCTGAGTATGTACCACGCACCAAATGCTGGCCAGAATATTAAATTAAAAAATCAACCTGACCGTTGCAGTATTGTGAGTGTGTGTTCTAATCTCCCAGTTGCGTCAGACGTGACTGGGACTTGATTATTGCAATTGTTGCCTCTACGTTTTGCCGATAGGCAAGTAACATGTCCCATTTCCAACGCAACATGTCTGGGAAAAATGAACTTGTTCCACAAACTAGAGGGATACAGCCACTTCTTCTCATATATCACATTCTTTTCCTCTGCCTCTTCTTTCCATTCCCTTTCTTTCTCCCTACGTTAGACTTATGGAAAAAAACTAACTTTCGCGTCGCTTTGTTTCATCATATCATATATATATTTGCTGAATCTATATTCAACGCTTTCATGTCAATTGCTATATTAGCTCCTTCGTTAATAATGAGTTAACTAGTCATACTGGGAATTCAACCTCAGACCTTTGGCATCACAGCTGAGAGCGCTACCATAGGGCTATTAGTAATTATATTACACCTGGCGTATAATTAGGCCATATACAATTTGTTTCCGCCAACTGCATTTTTTCTCCTGTCGTAGTCTATCTCATTCTTTTTTTCTTTAGGCACTATCCATACCGTCCTTAGAGAACTTGGGAAATTTGAACACTGTGTGTGGCCTTTCACGGCAAAAACTTTTTCCGCAGGAAACTTTTAAAACGTTTCTTTTCTCGTCCTTCCCGCTAAACTTTTAAAAAAGATTTTTTTTACCAGCATACAATTTTTTTTCTTTGTTTTTTTTTTTAGAGTAAATCAAATGAAATTTGTGGTGATTCAATTTTCAAGGCAGTCAGATCCCATGCAGGAAATAAGAAATAGGATGATACTGGAATTATGATGCAAACAAGCAGCCACGGCATTATTGAGGCAGTTGATATGCATCAAGCAAGAAACTTTTCGTCACACACATTATATGGATATTGATCTACGAGAAAAAAATGCTCTTTCCTTAGTGGCGATGTTATATGTCGTTATTGGAAGTGGGCCCAAAAAGTTGCGGTACTCTTCCCTGAATTTACGTCAACGATTGAAGATATGAAGCCATTTCTTGGAAGAATGCATACAAAGATGCACGTATGGTTCTGCCAGGTGAATGATTAGATTTTGTTAAATAAATTACGTTTTAAAAGAAAGCTTCAATTTCAGACTCTCTGGGTTAGACACTGGATGTTGACACTTGGAGAAGAGCAGGAACAAAGTATTCTCTAAAATGTCAAGATATGGCAGCGTGACGAAACATATTGGAAGAGCAAGTAACCATATACTAAATGTAACCGACAATGACAAATAGAATTGCTCTTACTGTTATACTTATACCGCAGGGACCACATAACCGCTGCCGTTCTATTCTGGAATGTACAAAAGAAAAAACGAATGGTTCAACAACTTGTTAAAAGAATGAAGAGAGTACGGTATTTCCAATACTTTGTTTTATACCACGTTAAACATTTATAAATTTACTATTGTAACGAAGCCGAATATAATACTTTAACTTTTTCTCACTTTTGCTTCAGTAGTAAACTCAAGTCTGGACATGGCAATTGCAACACCATATACGCAGTGTAGCTGACCCAAATGAACACCTGCAGCTGACTCACGCAGACGATACGCCCTCAACATCACGCCACGTCGAACGGCATCTTTTAATTGGCTGTCACGTAAATGCACAAGCTCCGCCCAATCACGCCACTTTTGCAATATGCAAAGTTTCGTGATGAACCTAGCAGTTGACGGAAATTAGACAAGTAGTTGCAGCCGTGCCAGGTAGTTGCCTTAAGTCAATCTTCCTCGCTTTATTGAGTAGTATTGTGCCTTACTTAATGTTTCCTTAACTAAACCTTTGAGTAAAAACTCGTTCTCGTCCCGAGCTTCTCCGGACATTGATTGTCAATTCTTGCGTATCTGAACTCTTGTTGTGTACCGCTCGTGTGGAAGCTAAATTCCAAGTTCGCTTTGTGTCGTTTATCTTCCATTCTTTCACTCGTGAGTTCACGGTAAGACCCTGTTTAATTGTTCCCTCTTTTAGCTTGTTTTCCCGAATGTTTCTTCTTTTGTTTTGCTCTCTTGTCTTTTTAATTCTTATTTCTTAGCTTACAATAAACACATACGTCATTGTGGGTAAAACGCCTCTGAGTTCAATATATTTTTATTGTCTTAATTCCGTAAAGTCCGTCTTCCAACACGGGAAGATGCTTTACATTATGGTGGCGGCGGTTTCTCGAACTCGACCACAATGACGGATGATGTTATTTATGCCGGGCCTAAGATACTTCGCACACCTGTAAGCACCCCCCTTGTTCCCCACGCCAGTGGTACAAATATCCGACGAAACGGTTGCTAAGTTAATTGATTTTGAGAAACTATCAGATCGCCCTTCGTCCACGTTAGACAAAGTTCATGGCTGTAAAGCGTCAGAAGCAGAAAATGAAGCTGTTAAGAAATCTGTTTCTCCCGTTTTGAAACCTAAAGTGCAGACAGATAATACTCAGTTAAGTAAACTACGATCGAATCCTGCTTATGAGGAAGTGGCTCCGTTTGTTAAACCCGCCACTAAAAAAGCTGGTACGCGTGCTAAATCTACTGCTGCAGCCACGCAACATCCACGATCGGTTTATGCTTCTTTCTCGTCCTTCTCCTCCAAAATCTCCTACGAAAGGCGAATCAAAGGCTAGTCTTCTCTCGAGTACTCTTTTAAGTTTCTTCCAAAAGAAAAGCCCAGTGAATGGACGATCACCTCAACTTGAGTCTCCATCACCTATACCAAAATTCAGAGCAATCCATCCAAAGTATTTCCGACGCCGTCGAGTCCGATTCCATCCCTGTTATTAGCACTCAGGTGCCTGAAGGAGAGGGTGTTGGACTTCCAGTCGCACGACCCGAAAATTTGGAACCAGCTGAACTGGCTACTGAACGATTTCGGGATGAGGGACCGCCCCCTGGGCAAACCGCAGTTGCTGACGGACGTGGAGACGCCAACGATATTCCTGAAATACTTAGCTGCGATTCAAGAAGTGAGGGCCAGCGGGCGGATAAAGCGGACGACGCGGAAGGCGGATCAACAAGCGTCCGAGTTGAGGACGTCCTTTACGACGTATGCGAGGCAGTTTACGACGTTCCTGTTAGGACAAACGTGCTGCATAGAGGAACTGCAGACGCTCGTACCAGCGAAGGACACGACCCTATTCGGCTTTGTGCCGAGGGCGACGATGCAAGTCAGCGAGGAGGAGAGGCGATACGAGTTTCTCATCCTGGAAACATTCGAATTCTCGATCCACCTGGAGAAAACCTTGTTGGACTTCCAGCTGACTGTTCTCACGGCCATACTAAACCTACTCTCGTTCCGAAGGAAACTACAATCAATCACCAGCTTGGAATCACTGTTACCCGAACTGATACTGCTCGGAGACAGATTGACCCACTTCCGGAGAGCGGCAAGACCGTGCCACAAGCAGCTATCGACCATCATCAAAGACGTCCTCACCCAGACTGCCAAACAATTGAAACAGTTGCTATCGTCCATTTAGGAAACCCAGGAGAAGCTGGAGACCACCCCAACTTGTCCGACATCATCACAGCAAATAAACAAGCGCCAGACAGAACGACTACGATTCCAAAACCGTTGATACAACTGACCGACAACAATATTGGCGAATCCCGGCCAGTTTCGAACCGCATTCCGGGCACCGCGCAGTCTCACCATCGCAGAGCTCCGAACTCCCCTATAACTTTTTTTACCAACAATATGGCTTACTCTTATTCGCCTACCAGGGAAGCTACAGTTAACGATTTAAACGATTTGCAAAACAACCAGCAAACCTTTTCACGATTACAATTACTTCCTCCTTTTTCCGGTAGCCCAATTTCTCATTTTGACTGTTGGTTAGAATCTTTTGAGAGCATAGTTGATGGGGCAGGATGGTCTGAAGGAAAAATTATTCAGATGCTGCGTGCTAAATTAACAGATAAAACTTTTTCAGTCATACAACCCATAATCAGGAAACATCCATACGATTATGATTCCGTTAAAGAAGCTTTGCTCAATCACTTCCACGGGGATGAAAATGTTGATGTCTACATTAGGAAGTTCAATAAAGCCAAACATAAACCTGGAGAAAAGATAGTACATTATGCTCTTCGTTTACAAGAAATGTTTAAAAGGGCGTACCCTGATGGCTATAGGGAAAAATCTTTCGCAGTCATCCTCATGCAAAAATTTATTGAGGGATTAGATTCCAAGCTGCAAACTAAGGTCCGATATAAGGAATCCAAAGATTTTCACGAACTCGTAGCAGCAACACGCGTTTATGCCGTTCGGTTGGAGGCTCTAGAAACGGACAACGAGAAGCATGAATTTGTTAGGGCAATTGACGAATCCTTTGGCACGAAAGATTCAGAATTAAAAGAACTTAAGCAAATGTTGATCGATCAGAAGGAAATGTAACCATGCTATCGCTAATATCCGCTATAGCCATAAGCAAGAGGATAATCCAAAGCCAGAGAAAGATGAGATTAAGGATATTCTTCACGAACTCACACAGGCTGTAAAACAACTCCAACAGGATAAGAAAGATTATTCTTCTACTCCACCAGGCGTTCCTTACAGGAAACAAGTTTCATTTCAGCCAAATAATGTTAATCAAGATAGGAACTGGAGGCCTCCCAGTTATCGCCCTAATAACACAAATAATTCTTACCAACCCGCTAGATTCCCGAACAGATCTGCGCCAGGCATGCCATCTTTTCCGAGGTCACCTAACAACAGTAATAACAGATCAGATCAAAAAGTAATAATTTGTAATTTTTGTGGTTACCGCGGACACACTCAATCCAATTGTCGTCAACTTCAGCGCCAAACTCTGGAACAGGCTCAGCCTTCCGTCTGCTATTCTTGTCGCGAGATTGGGCATAAATCTAATAACTGTCCGAAATATAGAAACTCTCAAAGGCCCAATATTCCAGAACCCCCCCAACATCAGGGAAACCAGTAGCTATCAACTGTAGCTTCGGGTCAGTTGATAACGAGCCTCGCTTAAAACCCCGACAAGTCGCAAACTTAACCACTATTACGAATGAATCGACCCCTAGAATTCCATTAAAAATTTTTCAGATCCCGCTGCAAGCATTATTTGATACAGGCGCGTCTAAAAGTATTATCCACGAGAGACTATTTAATAAGTTACCCCCTAGAGGTCAGGTGATCTGCAGTCAGCTTGACTTCGATTTATATGATGTAGGGGAGAAAAAATTACATACGCTGAGAAGAGTTATTTTACCCGTTCGATACGGAGAGTCAGTTTTTAAGCAAGAATTTATTGTTACTAATGGTGTTTCTGAGGACTGTATCCTTGGATGGGATGCAATCCAGAAACACGGATTTCGGCTTGATGGAGAAGCCAGAAGTATTTACCTAGCAAGGGATGAGCAGGGATCAGCCATCTCTGAGGTACCGGACATGGCAGTTATAACGGTCAAAAAGACGACGTTATCTCGACAGACGTCGATGGTAATTGCAGCGCAGATGAAAGGTTCATTTCCGTATGTCCCGCCTAATACAGCATTTATATTTACCCCAGCAGGCAAATTACCAGTAGGCAGTTTTATCGAAGAGTTTATAGGAAACGTATCGGGAGATGGAATTTATAGCATTATGGACGAGAATTGTTCGCTTCATCAAATTAAAATTCCCAGGAACACTGAATTAGGAGTAATTGAAATCATTGATAAAGTTATTGGAAAAATTTCTTTAAATTAATTAGATATACCTAAAGCAGAAGCTGAGCCAGTTTTAATTTCAGAAGTAGACTCTGAATTTCAAGCACCGCTCTCAAAATTATTAAATGACTTCCACGACTTGTTCGCGTCCAAAGATTAGGAATTTGGGAACACAAACCTTATAAAACACACGACTGATACACAAGGACGAGGCCCCATTAGACAACGCCCATACAGAGTAACAAACAACCAAAGGAAATTATTAGATGATAAAATTTGAGAAATGCTCGACGCTGATGTTATTCAATATTCACATTCTCCATGGGCTTCACCCGTGGTCTTAGTAGAAAAGAAGAATGGAGAAGTAAGATTTTGTGTCGATTATCGCAAATTGAATTGCATTACGAAAAAGGATTCATTCCCTATGCCTAGGATAGACGAAACTTTAGATAAACTATATGTGAAGAAATTTTTCACCACCCTCGATTTAGCTTCAGGTTATTGGCAGATTCAAATCGACTATCCGGCTATAGAAAAAACAGCGTTTGTAGTAGAAAACAACCTCTACGAATTTAAAAGAATGGCATTTGGTTTGTGCAATGCACTTGCCACATTCCAACGACTGATGAATTATGTACTGAGAGACGTCTTGGGAAAGAAAGCATTAGTTTATCTGGATGACGTTATTATTTTTTCCGACACTTTCGAAGATCATTTACATGATCTTCGAGAAATTTTTGAATTATTAAGAAATGCAAATTTGAAATTAAAACTAAAGAAATACCAATTTATCAAGCGCTCAGTGGATTATCTAGGACATGTAATATAGTCAATTATAAAACACCGACTTCAGTAGATGAAGTCAGATCATTTCTCGGATTAGCTGTATACTACAGAAGATTCATCAAAGATTTTGGATCAATTGCTAAACCGTTGACTCGATTAACCCATAAAGATCTTAGCAGGAATCCTTTTAACTGGGGACCCGAAAGACAATTTGCTTTCGAGAAATTGCGCAATTCTCTAGTAACGCCACCAGTTGTTGCTTATCCTAATTTCAATGAAAAATTTATCCTTTTCACCGATGCATGCGATTACGGCATTGAAGCAGTGCTATCACAAATCCAAATTGGCAACGAACATCCTATAGCATATTCCAGTAGACAGCTAACAAAAGCAGAATCGAATTATAGTACGACTGAGAAGGAGGCCCTAGCGGTCGTTGATGCAATCAAACATTTCAGGCATTACCTGTTGGATAAACCTTTTGAGATTATCAGCGACCATCGTCCCTTGCAATGGCTTAAAGAACAAACGAAAAATAATGGTAGATTAGGGAGATGAGCTATACTATTGGCCGCAACTAATTACGAATTGAAATATAGACCTTGACGTGTTCATCAAAACGCAGGTCGCCTGTCACGCTTAAAAGTAGCCAATATCCAAACAGAAAGCAAAATTACCTTAATTGCGAGAAGCAATTGGAAGACGACCTTTGCATAGCCATTCGTGATTATTTGGATAACGGAGAACTCGAGGAATCTTTCCTTCAATCTAAACCGGATTGGGTAAAAGAAATTGATTATTTTGAAGTTATTGATGGTACACTTTACCGGCACGTGCTGCCATCTGCCGATAGCAAAAGAAACGAAAATAACCATCAGTTAGTCTTGCCTGCATCGTTACGCCATCTAGTGCTTAAAAAACTACATGACACACCGATGGGCGGACATTTAGCTTTTAAAAGACCTATAAGAAAATAAACAATCATTACTATTGGCCAAATATGAGAAAGGAAATTAAAGAGTACTGTCAAGCCTGTGAGGTGTGCATCGCCAACACTTCTTCAACGTATAGAGCATTGTTACATCCTCATGAAATAGCGAAGGCTCCCACATAGCACCGGGTTGCCTGTAAGATATGCCAAGGATGTCCCATAGTCCGAAAGACATCCCTGACTAAAACAGGCCGTCTCAAAGATATCCGGTTAGGCCTACTTTGGTACAAAGACAGCTCTGTCCAAAAAAGGACGTCTCAAAAATATCTGGTCAGGACTTCCTTAGGTCAACGGAATAGGAAGACTAAAAAGTGACGTCTTAAAGACGTCAAGGCAGGCTTAATTAAGGACAAAACGATTCGAGAGCTAAAAAAAATGTCTTAAGGATGTCCCCGGAAAGACTAACTCGGGACCTAGGACTAAGATTAAAATAAGATATTCTTAAGACGTCCAAGATCAGACTATCTCAGGACAATTGTTAAAGAGAAAAACGGGATCAGAAGAAGGTGTCGTTAAGACGTCTAGATAGGGCGAATTTCCTACAGCTTTATCAGTGAAGTTAAAGGCAAAATGCAGGTGTTTTCTAGACGTCTTAAAATATCTTAAAGAAGTCTTTTAAATGTGCTCTACACGTCTGTTGGGTGTCTTAAAATCAAAGCGCCTCAAAATTAAACTTGCGCTTTAAAAAAAAAAGAGCTAGAAAAGTGGGAGTTAGGAAAATATATATTATTTAGCATAAGAAATGTTAAAACAAGCATTAGTTATGATAAGACTTTAATCTTAAATAATTCATTTCCTTAAAAAAAATAACAAATCATACTTAAGTTTGAAAATAAAAAACATTTAGCATAATTGGTTTAATTGCTTTTGAGGGAACGAAAGTTTAACTTAATTTTGACTTCATCTTTAGGTTTTTTAAATTCTGTTTTTGACCTATTGTCGAAAAAAGTATTTTTCTAGATTTCTATTTATATTGTTCGGAAATATTAGTTATAATATGAGATGATATTTATGAGATGATATATATAATAAGTTCGATCGTTGCCTTGTGTTAAGGGTCGTGTAGTCCTACCCGAGGAAGAATACACTTTACTTGTGCACACGCTACCGTGTTCCTTAAATTCCCTACCACGAGTACTCAGCCGAGACGCTGCTTCCCCCCCTTTCCGACGCCGCCCTGTGTATTCCCCGACGCCGCTGCCGTGCTCCCGACGCCGCTGTACCGCCCGACACCGCTGCCGCTGCCATTCTTCCCGTCGCCGCGTCCTTAACATCTCCGCCCCGCCAAAGCCATGGCTCCATTTTGAGTATTTCCACACCTTATCCTTCCTAACTTTTCTACTATTTGTTCTCTTCATATCCGTGCAGCCGACGTGACTGGCTGACGGATTTTAACAAACCATAACTATGCACCACGCACCAATGACCCGATTATGAAGTTAAGAAACTAACCTGACCGTTGTCAGTATCGTATTTGTGTGTGCTTTAATCCCCCAGTTGCGTCAGACGTGACGGGGTACCGATTATTGCATCTGGTGGCAGCGAAGTCGAACCTTGTCCTCGCCGCTCGAAAAACCGCCGTGCCCGCTACCAACGATCTGCCCTTCCGAAGCGTGCCGCGAACGGTACGCACTGCACGCGACTCTAAAGACGAAACGTGCGGTGGGTATTGGACGCCAAGCGTGACTGAACGCGCGGGTCGTTTAATTTGTAAAACCCCCATCCCTACCTATGCCCCATCACCCATGCAACCGCAACACATCACGAAGACCTCACGCTGACTTCCGAGGAAGAATATCGCCGACTTCCGACAGTCACGCCGACTCCTGAAGAAATCACACCCACACCAGACACTCACGCCGACTCCCGATAGTCACGCCGACTCACGCCGATTCCCGATAGTCACACGCCGACTCCCGAAGAAATCACGCCAACCCCAGAGACTCACGCCGACTCTCGATAGTCACGTCGACTCACGCCGACTCCCGATAGCGACGTCGACTCACGCCGACTTCCGCCAGTCACACCGACTCCTGCCAGTCTCGCCGACTCACGCAGACTCCTGCCGGTCCCGCCGACTCACGCCGACCCCCGCTAGTCACGCCGACTCACTTCTACAACATCCGAAGATATGTCAAAAGGAGGATCGAACTTCGAGAAAAGGATTCCGCTCTTCAAACGCTGGGGAAAGTCCTTCCGTCAAACCTTTCCCCCCTTTAGAAGAGGAACAGGGCCGAGTCAGACTGCTGCCGACCAACAGTACATTGAAGACCAACTAAAGAAGTTCGTCGCAAGCTGCAAAGAAACGCAACCGGAAGCTGCCTACTTCACCCCACAAGAAATACAGGAGCACGCCAACGACGCAGAGTGGGAACGCCTGGGAGCCCGGCCCAATACTCCGCACCCACGGCCGTCCACGCCCACCCAAGAGTTTAACTTCCCCGAAGACCGCGCCGGGGAAGAAACCTTGAATATCTTGAGGAAGAATAGACTATTGGACGCCGCCCGACTCCCCCGGCACCGACTCCCAAGGAACGTTGTACAACAACATCGAATCACTGACGCGCGGGGAAGCGACCCACGTAACGAAACCAATCGCCGCTAGCCTCGTAGGAGAAAATACCGTTCCCCCCACGTCCACAAGCACCCCTATTTTGTCCCCCACTATGCAACATCACCACGCCCTACACCCAACCCCCGTTAACGCCCTGGCCGACCCTTCATCAGTAAAGACGCCGTCCAACCGGAAGGTATCATTTACGCCGATATTACCCACATACAGCCCCCCAATGGACTCACGGTTGACGGGATATCAGGAAAATCTCGTGGACACGTGTAAAAAGGAATTGACCCAACTTCTAGAAGCAGGCGTCGAAATACACACCGTGGTCAACACCGCTTAAGCCCGGTCACGAATGACGCAGGGTAATTACACAGCACCAGAGCAGCCAACCATGAACGAGTGTCGGAAAACGCCCGGAGCCACCCCAACATCGGTGCCACAGCCACGACAGAGCGCCCTCTACACCCAAGCAACCGCCACGACACCACAGATGACGTCAGCACTACCACGAACGTACCTCCCCCACGGCATCATCACGTCAACCCCCCTGGACGCCCAATCAGCAATAAACGGCCCACCCCGCCCACACTGGGGAGGTGCTCAAGGATAGACCAAGCCAGAGCCACCCCCAGTCATCAACCGCAGCCAGCATAACCATAGATGATAAAATAAGGTTAGCCCAACAAGAACAGGTCATGCAGGCGTTCAGCTCGGTGTCCATCTTTTGCGACAGACAAAGATCCGGCCGCTTTGACGATTGGGTGGCTCACCTCGAGGCCACCCTCGATTTGGGTAATTTTGAAGAAGCGAGGAAACTCCGCCTCATGCGGTCTAAATTCTACGGGGAAGCCGCCGAGGAATTTGACAACTTCAAACTAGGCAATCCCATCCGTTCCCAAGATTATGCCGCAGTCAAAGAGAGGCTCCCAAGGCTCTTCCACTCGACCGAGACAAGGTCTCAAAGAAGCGTAGAATTCCATGACATGAAAAGAGAACCCGAAGAGAACATGCGACGATACGCTAACCGTATACGGAAGGCGTTTTACAAAGCCTACCCTATGGAGGGCATCCTAGACGCCGCCACTGCAGCATCGTGGGAGCAAATGATGATGGACAAATTAATTAAAGGCCTCCAATATGATCTCCAACCACGGCTAAAGCACAAAGAGTTTCACTCCTTCGAAACTCTAATCGACAAAGCCGAGTTGGCGGCCATGGCTACCGAAGAAGGCCAGGCGAGGGTACGCATCCAGGCTGCGTATGCGTCCCCCAACATTCCAAGCAACCGTAACACCGAGCTGGCAGGAGTTTTGGAGGCTCTGGAAAAGCTAAATACGAAAATTTAAAGAAACGCCTCCGACCAGAACCTAGAGTTACAACACCGGCTAACCCATCTGCAACGCCAGTTAACCCAACAACAACAAACGACTAAATCACGAGACCCCATTGCCTCGCAGCCCGAAGCTTTCCGAAGAACAGCGGTGTTGTGCGAATTTCACAACACGTACGGAGGGCATACAACAGAGAACTGCTTCGCCAAGTACCAACAGCGAAATGATCAGTGCAACCGATGCAACGAGATCGGGCATCGCCACAGTATTTGCCCCACAGTCAAAAATCCCCACCACCACCACCATCGCATACGTCAGAATCGCCTTCAGCTCGACCGAGTATTCTGCGATCACGGGCGGAAAACTAGACGCCATCGATCAGCATGTTGGGCCCCTCGGTGGATACTCTAAGCCCCAACAATTCGTCAAGGCCGTATCCGACACCCCAGCCATCCCCCGACTTAATCTATACGTAGGAGACTGCTCATTCCGAACATTAGTGGACAGCGGAGCAGGGAAGAGTCTCGTCAGCAGCACACTCTTCAACAAACTCCTGAAGCAAGGAACTAATATGGAATATTCAAAGGAGGTAGCCGTCGACCTCTTTGACATAAACAATAGGCTCCTGATATGCCAGGAAACAGTAGTATTAAACCTTCTCGTCGAGGACGAGAGGCCCCGTGAACCCTTCCAGCAAGAGTTCATCGTCGTCCAAGAAATTATGGAAGATTGCGTTCTAGGTTTAGACGCTCTTTATAAACATAAGTTCGTGATCGACGGTCGTGAGAGGCGCGTCTACCGTGTGAAGGAGTCTGATCAACTCCAGACCGAAGACCAACCGACCATGATGGCGGCCCATCGAATTAAAGTACCTCCATCATCCGCATGCGTGGTGGAGAGCGAGAATAGTGACATGCCTGCTTCTTCGTCAAAGACTCCCGTCTACCATCCGGACTTCGATTGGATCCTTTCGTCTCGACACCGTTGAAGAATGGATTGTTACGCGTCGTATTGATCAACGAGACCAACTACACCATCAACCTGCCACGCTACACCACCCTAGGGCACGTGACTGTCAAACCCCGTACTTACGTGGCGTCCTGCTCTGCCGAATCCCCCATCTTTCATCCTGCCATTCTCGAAGCCGCCCTGCCAGATGTCACCGAAGACGTCAAGAACAGTCTGCCCAACCTGCTCTTGGCGAACCAGCACATCTTTGCATTTAAGACCAGCGATTTAGGCAACACCGGGCTAGTAAAGCACGTGATCGACACGCAAGGACAAGGGCCCATCCGCCAGAGGCCTTACCGGGCATCACCCCGTCAAAAGGAAGTTTCGAAGAAGATCATCAAAGATTTACTGGAAAATGACATCATACGACCGTCACTCTCTCCTTGGGCCGCTCCAATTGTACTTGTAAAAAAGAAGACAGGGGATGACTGACTATGCATAGGCTACAGAAAACTGAATGCGGTTACGAAGAAAGACTCCTTCCCCTTACCTAGAATCGACGACGTGCTAGACCTGCTACACGGCCAGAAATGCTTTTCCACCCTGGATTTAGCCTCCGGCTACTGGCAGATAGAGATGGAAGAAGCGTCAAAGGAGAAGACCGCCTTCATCGTAGAGAACAACCTGTACGAGTGGAACCGCCTCGCCTTCGGCCTTACCAACGCCCCAGGAACATTCCAGAGGCTCATGAACTTCGTACTGCAGGAAGAAATCGGAAAGACCTGCCTTGTCTATCTGGACGACATCATCGTGTTCTCGAAAACCCACGAAGAACACATGGAGAACTTAGGCAAGGTCTTCGCACTACTGGAAAAAAGCCAACCTCAGGGTTAAACTTTCTAAGTGCAAATTCCTGGCAAAGTCAGTGCAATACCTGGGCCACGTCATCTCAGCAGAAGGAGTAGCGCCAGAACCAGCTAAGGTAGAAGCACTAGCTACATACAGTATACCCCAAACTGTCAAGGAGTTGCAGTCCTTTTTGGGGCTGGTCTCCTATTACCGCCGGTTCATCAAAGGATTCTCCACTATTGCCCACCCACTACTGTCTCAGACAAAAGCAAAACCGCAAGACAAGATAGTGTGGGGCACCGAGGAGAAGAAGGCCTTCGAGTTCCTCAAGAATTGCCTCACGACAGAACCTATCCTAGCTTATCCAGACTTCACGAAAGAACTCCTAATCTACACCGATGCCAGTGACTACGGGCTAGGTGCCGTCCTGTCCCAACTACATGAAGGGAAGGATCAGCCGATCGCTTACGCGAGTCGGCACCTGAACAAAGCCGAAGTGAACTACTCAACCATCGAGAAGGAGGCTGCAGCAGTAATTTTTGGGATTAAACGCTTCCGCCACTATCTCCAAGATGAGCCCTTCGTCATCATCAGCGACCACCGACCATTACAATGGTTACAAACTTTCAAAGATGAAACCGGCCGGCTCGGAAGATGGGCCATAATGTTAGCCAACCTCAAGTACTCCATCAGGTACCGCCCTGGTAGAGTACACGAAAACGCTGACTTTTTATCGTGGATCCCCGTCAATGCGGTTCAAACTTTCCCGAAAACTGACGACGCCACGCTGATATAGCAACAGCAAGACGCTCTCTGCAACGACATCAAGAAATACCTAGATGACGGAGTTCTCAGTGAGGAAAACAACACGCAGATCTGGGTGAAAGAAATCGACCTATACTCGATCTCTGGCGGCGTGCTGTTCCTTCGGAACGAACCAACATCCAAAAAAAGACGACCCTTCGCCCAACAACAAGTGGTAGTCCCTCTTAGCCTAAGAAAACCTCTGCTTCAAGAGTACCACGACTCCCCAATCTCCGGCCTCCTAGCCTACCAAAGGACCGTCCTGTGGCTGCGGGATAAGTATTACTGGCCGACGATGCTCTCCGACGTCAAAGAGTATTGTCTGGCCTGTGCATCCTGCGCCCTCCAACGACGATCCAGTCTACGAGCCTTTCTGAACCCACTAGACCTTGCGTCAAGACCATTTGAGGTACTGGGAATGGATTTCCTAGGGCCCATCCAGCCTCACTCTCTGCAAGGGAACAACCACATCCTCGTCATCACCGACTATTTCACAAAATGGGTGGAAGTCATCCCTCTACCAGATCAGACCGCCCTGACGACGAGTAAGGCGCTGATGGACAAAATCATTTTATATTGTCACGTGGATTCGGAGGACATAAACGTGTTAACGATGGACACGTGGAGTCCGAGGACATCCACGTGCTGGGAACGTCTCGTACATCAGCCCCAACCCTTTTTCTCCGCTTTCACTTCCGTAAGGTCAAGTAGAATTATCTGCTTGACCATCTTACAGGAAGATATTACCCCTTCTATGCGCTTTCTATTCGAACGGTCACGTAGAGGTTATCTACGTGACCATCTTCTTTTACTTCCCGCGTCTCCCTGGCGGGTAACGACCCTTTTCCTTAAATAGGAGAGCCTACGAGTGAGACGGGGCTCTCAGTAGACAGTTGGATGTGGAGTGTTAAGTGTGGCAGAATTAATACACCAGGTTCAAATGCGCTGTGAGTCCGTCTTTTTAGTGAAGTGCGGCAGTAGCCGTCACAATATCACGACCCCCCAAGAGCGATTATCACCGACCGCGGGTCAAACTTCACCTCCGAACTCTTCTCGTCGTTGTGTAACAAATTACAAATCAAACATCTGAAAACAACCGCTTACCACCCCCAGACTAACGGCCTCACGGAAAGGTTCAACAAAACGGTCGTATAAATGCTACGGAAGTATATGGACCAAGGATTCCCGAAGTGGGAAGAAATGTTAGGGCCAGTCGCATTCGCCCCCCCCCCCCGACGACAGTGACATGCAGTACGTGACCGACGACGACGAGATGTTATGTTGTGTGGATTACCCTCACGACGACGAAGTCTCGTACGGATCCGACGCCGCAGACGACACGGACGAGTCCTCCCTACTTGGCGAAGACGTGTCTTGGGAGGACGACTCATTCTCCTCAGACACGTCGACCGTGATTCTATATCCGGCTGAGGGTGCGGTCGCATACCCCCAGGGATGGCCCTACTGCCTGACGCCAAACAGCGATATCCAGCAAAACGGGCTGGACGTCGCGGCTTTAAACGACAGCATCGCCAGGATGCGAGGCGAAGAACACCACGTCAGCGTCGTGAGCAGCCACTACTCCTTGGATTTCGACGAAGAAGATTTCGCTGCAGCGCGGTACGTCGAGCGCCAGTACCGGATCCCCTCCCAAATCAAGGACGAGGACGACTGGGAAACTACCAGTTAGAAGAACTTAGTAGCCGACCTGTGGATTGACAAGGAGGAACCGGGACCACGATCATCCACGCCGATGAACGACGACGAAAAACAGGACCGACCCTAGGTGACTAGTACCCGGCGAACGGAATCGATTGCGGGACGCAATCTTCCGAGGAGGGGAGTCATGTAAGGACTCCAGAGAAACTTAAGTTAAAAATAAATTTAGTTAAGTATTTCGCATACTTGTTTATGCTGTTTTTCACCCTCATTGACCTCCTTTTACTCGACTTTCCTTTTTATTGCCATTTTCCGCTTGACCGAAGTGTCAACGACACCAACCTTATCAGTTGACCTCGCTTCCCCCCTTGACCTCTTTTCTATTTTATTACCCATGCCAACTTTAGCGTCCCCACGCTAACTTTAGCATCACCAAGCCCAAAGCGTGGTATAAAACCCACGCCTGAGCTCTGCCTTCTTTTAGTCTTCTTCCACCTTGCCACCGCGTAGTTCTTGTAGTTTACGTAGCGTTTTAGACATATTTTGTTAAAGTGTGTAGTTACCTTGTGTCAAGTTCGATCGTTGCCTTGTGTTAAGGGCCGTGTAGTCCTACCCGAGGAAGAATACACTTTAGTTGTGCACACGCCACCGTGTTCCTTAAATTCCCTACCACGAGTACTCAGCCGAGACGCTGCTTCCCCCCCTTTCGACGCCGCTGCTATACCGCCCGACGCCGTTGCCCGCCGCTGTACCGCCCGACACCGCTGCCGCTGCCGTTCTTCCCGTCGCCGCGTCCTAAGCATCTCCGCCCCGCCAAAGCCATGGCTCCATTGTGAGTATTTCCGCACCTTATCCTTCCTAACTTTTCTACTATTTGTTCTCTTCATATCCGTGCAGCCGACGTGACTGGCTGACGGATTCTAACAAACCATAACTATGCACCACGCACCAATGACCCGAATATTAAGTTAAGAAACTAACCTGACCGTTGTCAGTATCGTATTTGTGTGTGCTTTAATCCCCCAGTTGCGTCAGACGTGAAGGGGTACCGATTATTGCAATATGGAGCTAACAACAAGCGATTCGGAAAACGTGGATATGGAAAAGATTCCACTAGAAATAGTGGATGTGGAAAATGTGGAATTGTAAACCGCGGAATTGGAGATGACAGAAAAGAAAATGGACGCCAACGCTAACAGTAAACAACAATTATGCCTCGACAACGAAATTCAAGATATACATGATTCAGATGACGATAACTCAATCGACGCTGACATACTGTGAAATCGTCATAATCCAACACCAATTCCCGAAAACAATGTAGTTGCCATAAATTTGGAATCTGAGGCCCGACAGGTGGCGCCAGCTTTCAATCAGCCTGAAGAATTACCAACCCAACATGCTACCGGACGCCCGCAAAGAAATCGAAGACTACCAATACGTTATAGGAATTAGAGAAGTTTTTTTTTCTTCCTTCGAAACAAAGTCAACGATCACATAACAGCCGTCGTGTATTTATCAGCGAGAAATTTCAAAGGGACTTCACAACGTTTTTGACACTTGTTGAGTCGAGTCCACCCAAATCGTGCTCCAAATTTAAACTTCTGAAATAAAATGGACCCGTGCGCCACCTCTACCAATTAACAATCCCAGGCAGTTTCCGAGTGGCTAAATGCCGGCGAGCAAGCTGAAAAAGTAATTGCACCAATGGTTTCTATCCCAATCTACGACGATTGGACTCCGAAGAACGGACGGCCGCGCTCACCCGCAAATTGAACGCCGATCTGTACGCCGAGGATTGGGGAGGAGCTGTCAACACCCTCAAGCTCATTCTGGACTTGGATCCCGCGAAGCGTCACCCCCCTCTTTTCAACTGGTCGCCTGACCAATGGGACACAGGTCGAAAACGGCAGAGGCGCGACCCCACCAGCATCCACAATTAAGACAACGTAAAATGAAAAGGCTCGGAAAAGGACCACCAACAGAAATTCTCCTTATTTACTCCCACCCCAAGTAGCAATATGCTTATTCCCCTTAGTATAGAGCGCTATCTCCAACAAAAATTTTTTTTTCCCCTTCGCATTATATTCCCTATCTCTAAGCTATGAATAAACGAAGTAGAACGCAAATATTTCGCTAGCTTTCTCTATAAAAATAAATTTCAAATTCGAGAGTAAGGAGAGCGTCGTCAAATACGAAAATACATGCTGTTGTAGAAAATAAAATTGGAATAAAAGGAATTATAACCGGCACTTGCCGCCGGTTCAAAACAATAAATTTCTATTAAAGAAAAACCAAGAAAAGAACATATCTTTGTATTGGGTGAACGGCGGCTGAGTCGGGACCCAAACCTGAGACTCCCGAGTGGTGGTCGGGGGCTGTGTCGCTATTGCGTCTAGACATATGTCCACCCTATCTTACATATCAAAGCCATTTCAAATCCAACCAGAAATAAAACTTTAAATATTTAATAATCACATAATCACAGTAGAATAATTATGAATTAATTAGCTTCGCCAACTCTTGAGGAATCTACCAGAAAAATTTTTAGTCATGACCACGGCGTGGTTTGAACCTGAGACTCCCGAGCCGTGGTCGAGGGCTTTACCAACTAGCCATATAGTCATATAGAATGCCGATTTCAATACCCAGAGTTATTCGAAAATTCGAAACAGGATAAATAAAATTTTAACATTTATTGTTAATCAACCCACAGAGTTGTGATTAGGGAATAGGTAACCCCACTAACTCCTGAGATCTCTACCAGTAACATTTCTTAGTCAAGGTCACGACGTGATTCGAACTTAGGACTCCCGACTCGCAGTCAGAGGCTGTAACGTTATGCCACCTAGCCAACGCCCTTATTTCCAATATATCATAGGGGGATCACCACAAATTACGCATAATTAACCACACTCGCTTGTAGAAGCACAACACTTCGTCACTCTTCCTTCACTTTTCTTCTTTCTCTTCCCTCAATTAATAAATGGTAGTAAACTAGCTGTAAAAGGAATGGAGGAAAAACGAGCCGTGGTGCGCCCTTGGAAAAACGCTATCCGACCCTTCACAGAAATAAATAATTCCCCTCAAGACCACGTCAAGAAACTGACACCTGTTAAAACAATCGAGTGACGCCTCAAGAGACTTAGTGTTAAACTCGGACTTTTTAAGAACAACAATAAGAGAAGCCGAAGAACTACAAATGGGAGGTTTGACTATATAAGTCAACGCGTCTTAAACGCTGAACATTCACTTTCGATTCATCAACGTTGCCGATCGTCAGCGCTACTCTATCTGTAACGGTGATCCAACGACTTCACAAGGTGGCCGAAGATAACTCGCGGAGACCGTCATTACCCCATTTTAAGCGATTTGGTTGTGACAACAACACCGGAAATTACGTGGTGGTGATGGAAGCTACCAGCACCTCTTCAACAGAGGAGGAAAAGGACCGGCCCGTACGGGAAGCCCTCGACAACCGGCGCCCATCCGGACCAGGTTTGAGAAATCTACAGCACCATCTCCAAAATCGCTGGAGAATAGCCAGGTTAACAAGAGCTCGGACGGAAGAACTCGTCCAGCTCCTCGAGCGAGAAGAATGGCACCGAGCAACCGAAGTGTTCACTTCGATTCTTGATTTGGATCCGGAAACCCGCCGCCCGAAACCGCCGCCGGAAGAAAATTAAATATTGCCTTTCCTTGTAATCCCAAGTATCTCCGTGTGTTACCATATGTTTCCTGCCCAACAATACACAAGCTAACAACGATATTCGCCCCGCTCTTATTTTCAAGATCTATTTCGCGTTCCATCTCGTGATAGGAAAAAAGAAAGAAGTAACAAATGAAAATAAAAGGGAAAGGGCTCACCCTATAGCGGCGCATGGGAAAAGATATTCCCTGTGTTAGGCTTTACGCTAAGAATTCGAGTTTTCTGAAACTCCCCTCTAAGTTTTTTTTCTTCTTCTTCTTTTTCTTCTTTTCTCCTTTTAGTTCTAGATTCCCTCATTTCATTCAGTTCTTTTCTCTCTCCTTCTGCCCTTCGCGCGTATGAACAAACCGAAGTCATGAGCTCCCCAGATTTTGTTTTCCACTAGAAAAACGCCGATTCTACCCAAACTCCTTGTGTCTGAGACAAATTTTCCCTTGTCTCGCGCGAGCCGCTTTTCCCTTTCACATATATTCGATCCCTTCCCGCGCCATTTATTTCTCTCCACTATCCTTTCTCATGTGTAGGACTTAGAAAATAAAAGCTAATTAAAGGTGATTTTGAAACCTACCATTTAAAATCTGAGGAATTTTCCAGGCTTCTTGAGGAACTCAGGAAGACGGCGAAAGATTACAAAAGTATCATTGAAGTTACTTAACTTAAAATGTGTCTGAAAGTAATTCATTCATTTCTATAAAAGCGAGAAGCAAACAAAACAAAGATGCCGAACCTCCGTTATAAATGGCTATTTTACCTCACTAATCCAAGAAGAATCTACCAGTATATTTCCAGACACCGCGTGAACCCAAACTAAGACTCCCGAGTCGCAATCGGAAGCCATAACATTGTGCCAATAATAACAACAATCTAAGATGGCCGACGACGATTCACGCCGGCCATGATTGCCCTCCGCTAAACGTGTTAGCCGCGACTGCGAAGGCGATGCCTACAAGAGGCTTCCAGCACCGCAACTACCGAAAAAAAAACCTTCCAACACTACAAGAAACAGATGGGAAGACCCGCATAGAAAGACGGCAATCTATCCAATGATACTGAAAACTCTTATGAAATTATTTACCCCTATACCCGAAAACAAGTTTCCATGCGCTATATACGTATTTTTACTCGCTCGCATTCATCTGCAGCTGTTGAGAAGCCGACGAGAGATCGTGGACCTATTTACGTTTTGTTTACGCGTTACTCTACATCACCCCTGCTGCACGCAGAGTAAAAACGGAATAAAATGTGACTTTTTTACTTAACACATGCACATTTACACCGATGTAAAACAAAATATCCGCCAGAAATGATCAAATGGAAGTCACTACAGTGCCCGCATGACACGCTTTGCTATCTAAAGTTCTACTATGCTACTATTTATCTATTTCTGACAAGAGTAGCGGAGCAGAAAATTTGAAGGCAAAGCATCCCATCTGAGCATGCATCAGACACTGAGAAGCAGCTAGCCAATTTCGAGAACAGCCAAGAACAACCAATGCAACACACCTCTGGAGCGACTGGAACAGCAATACGTGCTGCAATGGCTATCTGCAAGACGAATTCTCTTAAAGCGATTCCTATTGGTTGAATGGGCGTCTTACTCATAAAAAGGGGGTGTATTCCTATATCACTAATCCTAGCATTCTAGAGAGACTGGTACGGACGTTTACAAAAAGGTGGTTTGAAAAAAATCTCTGCAGAAAACCTGTATAGCACACACGTGTGTAGCATCTATATATAAAGCTTTGACATTAAATACCTCCTGGGACTAGACTTCCAGAAACGTAAACCACGGACGTGGACGTTCCATGTCGTATAGTCGCTAAACGGCTGCTCTGACCTTGTCTGAAACAGGAGGGAAGGCTTTCATTTCAGAAAGCACAAATTCCCTTTGGACTTTTCTATTCTTTAACTCTTGGCTAGCCTACCAGGCAACCTATGACAGTAATAAAAGTTGTTAATTTGTAGTAAAAATTGGCTAGCAGCATAAAGCACAATCGAAAAATATAGCGTTAGCAGTGCTTAAACGTAATTAAACTGAAACACTGGAAAAAAATGGAATCTTGAAAATTCACAAGTGTGTCCAGCTGGTTACCCTAGAAAGCTTAGACTGTAATTCAACTAGCATAGGGGTCCTAGATTTTTGTGCAGAAAGAGTTTTAAATGGCCGGAAAGCTTTTATTATGAGTGGAGGGGGGAAAAACCAGAGCTGCAAGCTATGATTAAATGCCGCTGTAGAGATTCGCATAGATTCGATTAATAAGTGAAGTCAGTTAAGCTTCATCTACATCTGGGCTAAAGATGGTAACGGAAAGAAAATGGTTGACTCGACAGAGAATGATTGTAACAAAGGCGAAACGGAAGGCATTCACTAAAGGAGTCCATCTTCCAAATGCAGTCGCGACGTCACATGCTGTGGCTTTTTACAAGAAGACATAAAAATATTTAACTTTTCCCCACAATATGCCATAGACAGCAATATGGCCAGCCACAAGGGTCTACGAGAAGTTTCTAGTTTGTAGTAACCAGACTTGCCGCGATCGCGATCAAAAATTGATCGCCGATCCGATCTTCGATCAAAAAATGATCGCCGATCCGATCTTTTGAGAAAGATCGGAGATCGGATCGGCGATCCCAAAAAAATGATCGCGATCAAATCTTTTTGAGCGATCAAACTTTTCGCCATCTAGCTGTCGATTTTGCAGCCACATGGTACTCTTTCACTACTATTTTTGCGAATGCCAATTGAGGGAAGCTGTTTAGTGTTCACCCTCAATGGCCGTCAGTGACTGTCGCTGTGACAGGCAATGCTAAATTCGTTAAATAGTGTACATTTTGAGCGCTAGATGTCGTACAAAAAGATCGGTAAAAATGATCGGCCGATCTTGATCGGCCGATCTTGATCGGCGAT
Organism: Daphnia carinata; assembly: GCF_022539665.2. Taxonomy (NCBI): domain Eukaryota; kingdom Metazoa; phylum Arthropoda; class Branchiopoda; order Diplostraca; family Daphniidae; genus Daphnia; species Daphnia carinata. The sequence goes on along the minus strand of NC_081335.1, from coordinate 9,174,156 downwards.
CCGATCTTTCAAATCTTTCACAAATCTTTCGCCCGATCCGATCAAACTCAAAAGATCGGATCGGAGATCGAGATCGGAAAATTGATCGGCGCGGCAAGTCTGGTAGTAACCATACGGCAAAGCCAAATGGAACTAGCCTCTGCCTCAAATATTACGCGAATACAACAATGTAATATAGATTTTCGAAACGCTGTTTAAACGCCAACACTATTTGTTGTGAATAGGATTGTCTCACAGGTAGTTAATCACTTGAAAAAATTCAACAGGTACACTAAAAAATTTTTTTTGCCAATTCACAGTAAAGGCATTTGCTGACTTTTGTAGAGCGTGATAACGGGTTGTCAACCTATTCAGGTGTTCCTCAGGTAAGGCCTTACCAAGCCAGACATGATTAAATGTTTACTCTAACGTCATTTGTCGGTCGATCGATTTGTCGGTTCTCAAGCTTCGAATGGAGAGCCTCCATGTTAGCTGTGAGTGTATTCGTTTCCATCGATTCTGTTCGCAATTGTACTCCACCATTTAAACATAAAGATTAACGTGTTACTAAACGCTTACTCACATGTAAGCTGAAAACTTACCGGATGGAGAGGCCATAATTTCGACTTAATGATAAGTACGTTTCTTTCGCTTCTTTTTTGTACAAAGTTTTGAATGTTTTAGCATCCGTTGACAATTGCCACACTTAAAACTTGCTCTCCATCTTTTTCAACGAAAGCTTCTCTGATGTCCGAGTGTTTTAGTGGCTGAAACTCAATATGTTCCAGTGTCTTGCCGTAAAGCTTCTTGGCAGCAAAACGTAGAACATGTTTTGCATAACCTCCTCAACCAGATCCAGACGGTACGCTCCATGATGGATCCATTGTACCACCCAGAGAATCAATTTGAGATGGACTTAAGTCAACGAATTCAACAGCTAATTCTTCTGGTATCTGCTCGATTTCTATGGGAACCAATCTTGGACGATAATTCAATAGACAGAAAAATACTTGAAAGTTTGGCTCTTGTTTCTTCAGAAGGAGTTTGAAACTTGTTTGCAAATGAAAGAATAGGTTTGGCATGAGAGTCCCACTACAATTTTATTGAAGGATCTGCTGGGGGAAGATAGCTCAATGTCTTTACATAGCTTCAGGGTCCATGTAGTTTTGCTGGCCATTCAAAACACTCTCAACCGATGTTATACAACCACTATAATTTACAATAGTATTATTACCCCTACAACTCTGATTCTATTCATCATTAAAAATCACCTGCAGGCCAAGCAGTCGTTAAGTGTTAATTTTTTAATAATTTTAGTTTTAGTAGCTTAGTGTACCCAGTTAATCTACTTTCATGTGAGATGACACCACTATTCAGGTCAACAGTAAAAAGTTTCATTATGTCACAGGTTTCCATCAATTAGATTATGTAATTTGAGCAATTTATCAAACTACCTTAAAGGTAGAAAGGAGAGCAACACCTCCAAAGAGTATTGATGCACCTAAATGCTGGGCTATGTGCAGTTAGAGAAATTCCATTATTATAGGACATTTTAGGATACATTTTAATTTATCTACATTGAATTTAATATGGTTACGTCGTAAAAATAAGTAACAGTTGCAGATTGGATTCATAATTTGGCAATTTACATATTAGCGTTCATAATTGAATAATGATTTAGCATACATTTCTGCTTGATCTTCAACAGAAAATCAGAATGAAAAAATCTTACTTTTCCATTATTTTTTTTTTCTTAAGGAAGGAAGACCTGAAAAATTGCAAAAAACACAAATAACACTTAACGACTGTTTGGCCTGCAGGTGATTGTAATGATGAGTAGAATCAAATTGGTAGGTGTAATAATACTATTGTAATTGTAAAGGTTGTATAACATTGGCTGAGAGTGTTTTCATTGGCCAACAAAACCACGTGGAGTTCCTGAAGCTATGTAAAGACATTGAGCTATCATCACCTAGCAGATCCTTTCATAAAATTGCAGTGGGACTTCCATGCCAACCTATTCTTTCATTTGCTTACAAGTTTCAAATACCTCCTGAAGAAGCAAGAGCCAAACTTTCAAGTACCTTTCTAACTATTAGATTATTGTCCAAGACTGAAAAATGATCTAATGGGATGTAGCTCTTTTTAGGCAACTGGCCGCGTCCAAAGTATTTGATGTGGAATCATTTTCAGACCTGTGTTTAGTTGAGTGTGGCCAGGAATTTGTTCATCGTTACAGAGAACAGTCAGCTAATTCAACATCGATTCCCGTACTTGCATCTGCTTGCCCTGGTACCATAGCTCTGCTCTAATGTTATATTAGATTTACTGACATTCTTTTACGACAAGGCTGGATATGCTTCGCCGAGAAATCTCATGGAAATTGGATTTTGTCACTTCTTAGCGAGGTCAGATCTCCGCAGCAAATAGCGGGCGTCCTTATCAAAGATGTACTGCCCAACGAACTTCAAATGAGTGCTTCTTGTCTGGCTGTCGCCATGATTATGCCATGCTTCGATAAAAAGTAGAGGCTTCGAGAAGTGACTTTTTTCGCGACGACCAACAAAGCAAAGATGTCAACTTTGTTATAACTCCGGTGGAAATCGAGCAGATACTGGAAGAATTAGCTGTTGAATTCGTTGACTTAAGTCCATCTCAAATTGATTCTCTGGGTGGTACCATGGATACATCATGGAGCATAGCGTCTGGATCTGGTTCAGAAGGTTATGCAAAACATGTTGTACGTTTTTCTGTCAAGGAGCTTTACGGCAAGACACTGGAACATGTTAAGTTTCAGCCACTAAAAAACTCGGACATCAGAGAAGCTACTTTGAAAAATATGGAGAGCAAGTTTTACGTGTGGCTATTGTCAACGGATTCTAAAATATTCAAAACCTTGTACAAAAAATGAAGCGAAAGAAACGTACTTATCATTATGTCGAAATTATGGCCTGTCCATCCGGTAAGTTTTCAGCCTACATGTGCGTAAGTATTTAGTAACACGTTAATCTTTATGTTGTTTAAATGGTGAAGTACAATTGCGGACAGAATCGATGGAAACGAAGACACTCACAGCTAACATGGAGGCTCTACATTCAAAGCTTGAGCACCGACAAATCGATCGACCGACAAATGACGTTAAAGTAAACATTAACTCATGCCTGGCATGGTAAAGGCTCAACTGAGGAACACCTGAATAAGTTGAGAACCAGTTATCACGCTGTACAAAGGTTAGCAAATGCCTTTACTGTGAAGTGGTAAAGAAGTTTTTTTAGTGTATCTGTTTAATTTTTTGAAATGATCAGGTAGCTGTCAGACAATCCTATTCACAACAAATAGTGTTGGCGTTTAAACAGCGTTTGGAAAATCTATATTACATTGTTGTTTTCGCGTAATGTAGGAGGCAGAGGCTAGTTACATTTGGCTTTGCCGTATGGTTACTACAAACTAGAAACTTCTTGTAGACACTTGTGGCTGGCCATATTGCTGTCTATGGCTTATTGTGGGGAAAAGTTAAATATTTTTATGTCTTCTTGTAAGAAGCCACAGCATGTGACGTCGCGACTGCATTTGGAAGATGGACTCTTCTAGTGAATGGCTTCCGTTTCGCCTTTGTTGGAATCATTCTCTTTCGAGTCCACTATCTTCTTTCCGTTAGCATCTTTAGCCCAGATGCAGCTTAACAGACTTCACTTATCAATCGAATCTATGCGAATCTGTACAGCGGCATTTTATCAGAGCTTGGAGATCCCGTCCCCCCCCCCCCCAAACCTTTTTTTCAAACGAACTTTTTTAAAAAAATTCTGTACCAGTCCTTCTAGAATGCTAGGATTGGTGACATAGGAATACACCCCCTTTTTATGAGTAAAACGCCAATCCAACCAATAGGAATCGCTTTAAGATAATGGCCTTGCAGATAGCCATTGCAGCACGTATTGCTGTTCCAGTCGCTCCAGAAGTGTGTTGCATTGGTTGTTCTTGGCTGTTCTCAAAATTGGCTTGCTGCTTCTCAGTCTGTGATACATGCTCAGATGGGATGCTTTGCTTTCAAATTTTCTGCTCCGCTACTCTTGTCAGAAATGGATAAATAGTAGCATAGTAGAACTTTAGATAGCAAAGCGTGTCATGCGGGCATTGTAGTGACTTCCCTTGGCGAATGCTTTGTTTTACGTTGATGTAAATGTGCGTGAATAGTAACACACAAGTTTTCGTTTTCATTGTAAGTCCAACAAGGGCGGACACGGATAGGGCGATTAAGAAAAAAAAAGGAATGCGAAATACGAGCGGGTAAAAAAGGGCGCGCTTGGTGGGGCTAAAAGGGTGTTTTTCTCTTAAGTCTTACGCTAAACGTTACTCAGTCGCTAATAGCTCAATGACAGTTCTGAGGTTCGATCCCAGTATGACTAGTGCAATAATCAAGACTCCGTCACGTCTGACGCGACTGGGGGATTACAACACACAACAATACTGACAACGGTCAGGTTCATTTCTTAACCTAGTATTCTGGTCAGCTTTTGGTGCGTGGTACATAATTAAATGGGTTAGGATCCGTCAGCCAGTCACGTCGGCTGCCCGGATATGAAAAGAACGACGGGTAGAAAGTTAGGAAGAATAAGAGCTTGAGGATACTTACATGGGAGCCATGTGTAAAGGAGAGCACGACGTTGTCATGTTGCCTCCGATACGGAGAAATAAAACTAAACGCGGCGCTGCTACTCACAATGTCGTGTACAAATAAGCGTAAGACAATACGTGTACGATAGAATATGTGTATTGTCGCGTACTCGCCTTAAAAGCTCAGAGTCAAGGAGTGTATTCAAGGTCTACACGCTACCACAGTGTCCAAAAGACTAACTAGAATTGTGCCCGCCAGCCGCCCACAACACAGTCGATGGGTCAAGTCCCGCCGGATGGGATCCGGTGACCGTCCGGTCACACCTATCTCATGTAACGACGATAAATCCCGGCGGATGTGGGGCGGACGACTGGAATTGGAGCGCGTCCGGTTCGATAGTCGCGACAGATCCCCCTCTTCAAGCCCTACTCGTCCCGAGTAGGACCGCGAGCGGCCGACGCGACCAAGAACAGACAGGCTAACAGCTACAGATACCAAGTAAACGATAACAGAACAGGCATAGCTACGGGGAAAAAGAAATTAAAACCCACAAAAAAAACAAAACAAAACACAAACGAGATAAAACAAAAGAGAAAACAAACAAAAAAAAACAACCACCAATCAAAGAAAAAAAAGAAAAAGAAGAGAAGAAAGGGACAAAAAAAAGAAAACGCGTAAAGAGCGTTAAGTACGATACACTCATGAGGGAGCTCCCCCAACTGCTCCTTCTACCGCTGGCGACTCGTCACGTTCGGCATCCTCCAAAGACTCGTGCTGGGCGAGACGGGCCTCCAGTTGCCGGACCCGAAGGTGTAACCACGCGACCACCGCCAACGTCGGGACGATCGTGTTGATAAGGGACGCGACCCAATTGTAACCGGAGAATTCTGATACCGGGGTCTCGTCCATTGTCCGCAGCAAATCCTGGACCTCCTTCAAGTTCCGCTGGGCCTCTTCACGCGTCTTGGGGTCTACGAACAGCTCGGTAGGGTCCCGTGTAGGTGGTGCGGGTGCTACCGTGATCTCTGTCTTCCGTGGCCGGGCTGTCGGCGAATATAGGTCGGGGGCGTCTACAGGCGTCGCCTCGAGCGTGGTTCCTCCCTCCGCACTCGCCGGAAAGATCCACTCGTCCGAATGCGCGGTACAGGCTGGCGGCAGCTGGAAAACATCTACCGGGTTCAACTTTAGCGTCTGTCGAGGAGGTCCCGAGAACCCAGTTGGACATGACACGACAATTTTTTGGCTCTTGGTAGCGGAAATCATCCAACGTCGTCGTCCGAGATACGCAGTGCGGGATCCCTCCCAAGTGGTTAGCTGCTGATGACACCATCGCTCCACCTCCCGTGTGTCATCTCTCCAAAGTGCGAAAGCGCAAGAGGGTCTTGTAGTCTTCCGTAACAACCCAGTGTAAAAGCGGCATATAGGAACTTCGCCCCCACAATGAGAGGTCTCTCCTGGTGTCAATTCCACGAAGACCTGCAGGTCGGGGGCTAGAGCGATAGTCTCCGGTAGCTCCAATTGCCTGCCGGCTCTGCCGTTTTCTATCGCTTCAGGTAAATTGACGATCCGATACAGGTGGAACAGGTGGTTCCGATCCACTAGGGGAAGGTCTATGAGGATCCGGATGACACCCTCTGCTACTCGTAACCTCACTTTAGCGTCCCTGTACAAGGTCCAGGTATCCCCGAGCCCGGAACCGGTCATGAGGTCCCAACCAGGAGGCAGTTGTCGATGAATTGATTCCAAAACTGTCTTGACTTGCTTCGGCGGGAACAATCTGGCGGGAAAGTGTCCCCCAGCCACGGCGCTCAAACCTGCCTCCACATCGGTGGCAAAGTCCTCCAACCATGTTAGGCCTTGTTCCACTGTTTCAAAGGCTCGGTCGACCGCGAGCCATGTCACCCACCTCTCTGCATCCGCAACCTGTGTGCGTAAAACTTGGGCCTGTAAATGTCGGAGAGAAGTAGACAGATTATTGTCTTCGGTCAGCAAACCACGCAATATTTCCGCGTGTGACTGTAGTTCCCACAGGGTGGCGTTGACCACCGTTGCCTGGTGCTCCACAAGATGGGCTATCTCCTTATTCTGCTCCAACGTCCGGGATACGGTCTGGCTAAGGTGAAGTACATCCTTCTCGGTGGCGGTGCCGAACATCCATTTTAACAAGTCGCCTCCTCCATCAATCACCCCTCGCACCCGACGGTGGGCGCGCGTCGGAGCTACCACTATCGGGGTGAGCCGTTCCTTCGTCTTCAATAGGCGGTCCGCGGCTCGCTGCTTCCGGGCTTTGATGTATTCCTGAGTCATGATTTGGAATTTGTCTTCCCCGACATAAGGCTTTAAGTCACGCAGCCAGGATTCGAGACGTTCCAGCATAGATAGCGCGGGTCTAGTCGCCAACTCGGTCACAATGGTCCATGTGGACTCGCTGAAGGCCACTTGCCCCTTCTCGAGGAATGCGACGCTACCGCGGACTACTAGATCGGAAGCGGGCGGTTCACCGGTCGCTGTTAACAGAAGGAACAATTGGGCCAACAGAGCTAGCCCGTAGCGCAACGGAGGCCGCCTGTCGCGTAGTGGGCGTTGATTTTTCTGGCCCCCGTCGTCTTCGGGTGGTAGGGGGCTCTCGGTCTCGGCCAAGACTGCCGGTTCCGGTTCCGCTGGCCCGGACGGGGTACCGATTTTCGGTGGGCTCGGCACCTGCAACCCACCCAGGATTCCCCGCGGAGATATACCTGTAGTATCTGGTGCTTCAGAGAGGGGTTCCTCTTGTTCTTCCCAACTATCATCCGGTGCGTGGAACGGTTTCATCCGGCTGACGTGAACTATGTCCGTTTTCCGTCCATTGGGTAACCGAACCTCGTAGTTCACCGGAGTGGTCTGTCTCACCATGCGATAGGGTCCCAACCAGCGGTGGAAAAGCTTTTCGGCGTGGCCCACCTTGCGTATCGGCTTATAGACTAAGACGAGCGTATCTGGTTGGAAACTAGCATCGCGGCGTTTGGCATCGAAGGCCGCCTTCTGTTTCCGATGCACTTCCTCAAGTCGCATTTGCACGGTGGCGTGGGCGTGTACTAAGCGCTCGCGAAGCTGCGTCACATATTCAACTGGGGAGTCAGCGTCACTCTCACTAGTGATAATGCCACCAATCCCAAGGTTAAGGTCCGACGGGAGCAATGGCTCCCTCCCGTACATGAGGAAGAACGGGCTGAAACCCGTCGCAGGTGTTGTAGGCGAAGCAAACATACGGCAAGACTTCGTCCCAATCACGGTGGTCGCTGCTAACATACATGGACAGCATGTCCGCTAGGACATGATTCATCCTCTCCACCTGTCCGTTGGCGCTCGGGTGGAACGCGGATGTTGTCTTGTGGTTCGTGCTCAGCAGACGGGTGACCTCTTGAAACAATTCGGCAATGAAGCATCGGCCACGGTCCGTGACAATGGTTTCGGGGGACCCATGTCGCAAACAAATTTGTTCCACGAAGAAGCCCGCTACGTCAGGGGCGGTACCAGTAGGCATTGCCCGAGTCTCCACCCACTTGGTGAAGTAATCTACCGCCACGATGATTTGTCGATTGCCCGCCTTGGACAATGGGAAGGGCCCTAGCAGGTCGATGCCGACCCGTTGGAAAGGTCGAGACGACCTCATGGACTGGAGGAACCCAGCAGGCTTATCAGCTATCCCTTTCCGGGATTGGCAGCTTGAGCACGAACGTACGTAGGCCCACACATGTTCTGCCATCTTCGGCCAATAGAAACGTCGCTTGATCCTGGCAAGCGTACGGCTGACTCCTAGGTGACCCGATATCGTGCTATCATGGTAGTCGGTTAGAATTTGGCGTCTCATCGAGGGGGGAACACACAAGCGGAGCTGTGGTCTTCCGTCCAGCCATACTCGACGATACAGTACGCGATGGTCCAGGCAGTAGGCCTTGGGGGCCTTCAGCCCCTTCTCCAACGCTTCAATGTGTTTAGCAAACGGATGGAAAGACTCTTGTTCTTGCCGCCAATCCAGACCCGGTACGGGATCAACGTCGATCTGGGCCAGCATCAAGCACCGGTCATCCTCTTCTTCCTGCTGGGGTCTATCAACCGGGAATCTCGACAGGCAGTCTGCATCCTGGTGGAGCCGCCCGCTCCGATAAACAACCTCCAAATCAAATTCTTGGAGGGACAAGCTCCAACGCGCAAGCCGACCGGCCAGGTCGCGCTTGCTCATCAGCCAGCAAAGGGCTTGATGGTCCGTCAACACGCGAACTTTCGTGCCCCAAATAAGGGTACGGAACTTTTTCAGTGCCCATACCAGAGCAAGGCATTCCTTCTCAGTTATTGAATAATTCTGCTCACTGCGGCTGAGTAGACGGCTAGCATAACCCAGCGGCCTTTCGATGCCGTCCTCTCGTTGGATGAGAGCGCATCCGATGCCATAACCACAAGCGTCCGGATGCAGTTCCATCGGTAAATCGAAATTTGGCTGGGCTAACGTGGCTGCCTCTTGCAGGGCTTTCTTGAGAGCCTCAAAACTTTCACGTTGCTCTGGTCCCCAGATGAAAACCTTGGTACTTTTGGTGAGCTCACTGAGCGGGTACGCTAGTTTAGCAAACTGTGGGACATGTCGCCTATAATAAGAGCAGAGGCCTAGAAAAGATTGTACTGCTTTAATTTTTTGGGATACCGTATGGGTCTCGTCCGGTGCTGGAAATTGCTGTACTGCCAATATTTTGTCGGGGTCGGGTGCGATACCCGTCGCACTCACCACATGACCCAGCACCTTTAACTGGTACTCTCCAAATCGACATTTACTCAGTTTAATCTTGAGACCAGCCGCTCCAAAATGCTCCAACACCAGGCTGAGTCTCTTGCCATGCTCTTCAAAGGTTTGGGCGTACACCACGACATCATCGAGATACACCAAGCAGGAGTGCCATTTGAGCTGAGCCAAGGTAAAATCCATGGCTCTCTGGAACGTAGCGGGCGCGGAAGTTAGGCCGAAAGGCATGACCTTAAACTGCCACAGCCCATCCGCAGTGACGAATGCACTCTTCGGGCGATCCTCCGGCTTAAGCTCGATCTGGTGGTAACCGGACTGGAGATCCATGCTGGAAAAGAACTGGGAACCGGTCAAACGGCTCAAAGCGTCATCAATCCGAGGTAGAGGGTACACGTCCTTCACAGTGACGTGGTTCAACCTACGGTAGTCGACGCAGAAACGCCAACCTCCGCATTTCTTTTTGACCAGCACCACGGGCGAAGACCAGGGGCTGTCGGAAGGCTCTATGATTCCCTGAGCCAACATCTCATCCACTTGCCGTTGAATTAGTTCCCGCTCTTTCCAGGCACTCTTGTAGGGCGGTTGGTGAAGCGGAACCTGCGTCTCTACGGGAATGGCGTGTTGTACGGCCTTGTAACGCCCCAGCTCCAGCGAAGTATTGGCGAAACAATGTCGATGTTCCAGCAGGATCGCAATCAGATTCTCACGTTTATCTGACTCTAACTCTGGGTTTATGCGGTCGGCAAAATTAAGAACGTCGTTCCTGGCTTCTCCCGTGTGGGCTCTCGGCTCCTCCGACGGCTCGTGGTTTCCTCGATCTCCACTAGCTCGCCCAGCGCCGTGCCAGGGGAAAGCCAGGCTTCCTTCGGCGTATAGTTCGTTACGGGCACCAACATCTGGGCCGAATTGCGCAAGATTACTGGATTAACCGCCATCCCCCGGGTGCTCAACAGTTTCTCCGCCGGTTCCAACAGCCATTGCTCGTAGGGCCCTCCCTCTGCCGTAACTTCCACCTCCGTAGTCGAGCGAGCCGGGACGCAGGATTCTTCCTTCACCCTGACCACTCGCTGCCCGAGGGACTCGCTCTCCAGCGTGATTGCCCTCAGTGGAAGCTCACCTAAGCTGATGAGGGGCTCCTGGTCCTGCCGATACTGGACCCTCAGACTTTCGAATTGTTGGAGGAAGTCGTTCCCAAGCAGGAGCTCCATTCCCTTCATTTCCAGGACAACGGCGGTTCCCCTCGCCGTCAGCGCTCCATCGCTGACCTCCAGGTAAGTTGCGCCCAAATTCACCGCTTCCGTACCGTTGGCGAGCAGAACTCGTGGACCATGCCATGGGACCACGACGCAGAGAAGGCTGGCCGCCAATCGCGGGGAGACGACAGTGACGGCAGCCCCAGTGTCAATTACGGCGTCGACCGGCTCGCCGTGGCACACCATACGCTTAGTGAACATCGTTCCTGCGGTAGGGATACACAGCATCTGAACGGTTGACGTCGAACCGCTGACTCCCAAGTTTTCGTCCATGCGCGTGGTCAGGGCCCGAACCGGGGCAAATTGCACCTGAGCGGGCTCTCTGGCAGTCTACTGATCCGGTCGTGCATCGGTCTGATCCCGACCCTGCCTGCTGGGACAGTTCCTAGCGATATGCCCCGGCTGCTCACATTGGTAGCAGATCGTACGCCCGTCCGGCGTGCGACCGCTCGGGCGACTCTGCGTGGCTGGTCTCCTCCCACGGGACTGCTGTTGCATGGTGAGCTTAGCCACCTGGTCGTGCAGATCGCGTATGGCCTGTAAGAGCTCACGGTTCGTATCTCCGGCAGGAGTCAAGGCGGCAAGCGGCACGCCACGATCCACCGCTGGCAAGGGGGAAGCTGCTCGATCGCTACGATAGGTGCGCACCTTTGCTTCCTCCTGTCGCCGCAGGCATTCCAAAAACTCCGCGCTGGTCCTAGGATTGAAAGGACAAATTCGCTCAACTATAATTGGTTTCAAACCACGATAGAAATGCTCGACTTTCGCCGCTTCTGTCATATCCGGATCCACCGTTCTGCATAATTTCAGGACGTCATAGAAGTAATCGATGGGCGACTCATCGAACTGCTGTATACGCCTGCGTAACCTGTTTTCCTGAAAGATGGCCTGGCTGCCATTCAGGAATGCCCTCAAAAAAAGGGTCCTCAACCCCGGAGCGGCTTGTCCTAGATGCCCAGCCCGGGGTGCCTCGTCACGCCAGGTTGTAGGCCTATTGTCGAGGCACAGGAACCAGTTCCTGGCTGTGTCTTCCAGATACATCTCCAAGTTGATTCGTAAGTCGTCATCCGACCAGCGGTTAATGTTCCCCGCTGCCTCGTATCGCGAAAGCCAGTCAATCACATCGTCCCCTTACTTGCCCGTGAAAACGGGCGGGGCCCTGAACTGCAGCTGCGGCCGTGCCACCGCCATCTCGGGGGCGCGTAGGTGCAGCTCCTCTGGAATGTCCAGCGCCGGCTGGTCCGGCGAAGGGAGAACGTTGTCAGCCGGACCCTCAAGGTCACCGTCTCCGTCCCCCGGCTCGTCGTCCCGTCCCGGCGAACCGAAAGCCGACACTCCCAACACACTATCCGCGTCACGTACCTCTCCCGCGACGTGCGAAATGTCCGCGCCTAACCCGCTGTCATGCAAGCGACCGCGCCCACGACCCACCTGGCGACTTTCGACTTCCGTCTGCGAATTGTCCCAATCACAGGAGTCCATCGACCCACCCGCTACGTTTTCCGCAAGTGGCGGCAGCCCTCGCAAACGTCGACTGCCCAAACGACACCGCACTGTAGCCTGTCCACCCCTTCCACTGGACATCAACACCAAAAAGAAAAAACGCCGGAGCTCAAAAGGAAAAGTACGCACTCGTTACCCTTCAAAGAAACACCTCTAAAGGACCTGCATCTCCACCATTTGTCGCGTACTCGCCTTAAAAGCTCAGAGTCAAGGAGTGTATTCAAGGTCTACACGCTACCACAGTGTCCAAAAGACTAACTAGAATTGTGCCCGCCAGCCGCCCACAACACAGTCGATGGGTCAAGTCCCGCCGGATGGGATCCGGTGACCGTCCGGTCACACCTATCTCATGTAACGACGATAAATCCCGGCGGATGTGGGGCGGACGACTGGAATTGGAGCGCGTCCGGTTCGATAGTCGCGACAGTATTAAGAGACCACAAGTAGTCAATAGATCGAACAGATCGGAGGCAAAGGCCTGCAATTACGTATCAATTTACTTGGGCTTACACCACTAAGGGATAGCTAAGAGAAGTAGCGAATATTACTAAGAGGAAGACTTACGCTTCAGCTGGAGAGGATGAGGTAGCGGCTCGGAAAGAAGCTGAAGGTCTACACGAGATAGTTCTTCAAGGGTCGACTAACTATTGCGAGTTGTCGATGGCTTCTTATATGTTAGTGTAAAGTTTCGAACCTCGTGCATTACAGTATATTGTCGTAACAATCCCGATTTAACAAAGTACAAACATGCTGTATTTATACTACTAACTAACACACATTGAAGGTAAAATGGGAGGGGATACGTTCACTTTCACTTGTGAAACGCTTGAGGGATGTAAAGGGTGTGGCTGTCTTCGGATAGCCTTTGGGCTCGTTACATTAGCCATCGACCGTAAGAGCCATACGGGAGAGTGTTAAAGGATAGGGAGGCAATATCGGCCAGTATCGGGCGGTTTTGGGCGCAATGGAGAGGTATAGGCGGCAAATTCGGGCGGTATCGGACAAATTTGGACGATAGTTAAAAATTGGTCGGGCGACTTTGGGCCATTTCGGGCAATCTCAAACCAACCGAAATAAATCTATTTTTAGCCAGCGTGCCCAGACATGTCTTCGTTATTTTTATATTCTTAAGGGAGTTTTTAAAACTAGGTTATTAAATGAAGGGTCTGAGTAACAAGGGGCTACAGGTATAAGATTCTAGTCTATTTGAGAAAGAAGGTAAGAAGGGGCTTCGCTAGACGATTCGTTACATCGCTCCCCGTCATACCAGATGTCCCGCAATCCAAAAGAAGTTTGTTTTTGAAAAAGGAATACACACGAAGTAGGAGTTCGTTATGTGCACTAATTACATTATTGAATTGCAAAATAAATCAATAGAACTATCTCCCTTTTGGTGGGGAGCCATCCTTGGCCGGTTGCTCGTAGTTTGTTGTGATCGTTGGTTTCATCCGCCAACGCCTTCTATTTCTTCGTTATGTTGCCGGTGGGCGGCCATTCCATTGTAGGGAGGCCGTACGGCGTCCACTCCCGGTCGCCGGAGCAGTCCTTGAGGTGGCCTATGTACTGCTCCAGTGCCAAGACCTTGTTCCAGTCTGGGTTGCCGGCTGCGTCGTGGGTTACGTGGTTAAGGTTGCTGGGGTTAACGAAACTATCGAGTTCGTCGTCTGAGAGGCCCTGGCCTATCTTCTCCGACGGGGAGCGGTCGTCTGGGAGACTAGCCGTTTCGTCGGTGTCGTTGGTAGCGTCCAAGTCTATGGTGCTATTCCATTGGCTTCCGTTTGCCCAGACATTCTCGATTAAACTCCAATCCTTTTTTTTTTGTTTGCGTTATTTTTTTTTTGTTTTGTTTTTTTTTCTGGTCAAAAATAAGAGGTTTTTTTTGTTTTTGTTATTTATTATTATAAAAAAACCACTCAAAAGTAAAAAGAATTGCAAAAAAATCAATAAAATTATCTCCCTTTTGGTGGGGAGCCATCTATGGCCGGTTGACCATAGCTTGTTGTGATCGTTGGTTTCAGCCACCAACGCCTTTTTCGCCTTCACAATGAAGCTGGTGGGTGGACATTTCATTGTCGGAAGGCCGTACGGCGTCCATTTCCGGTCTCCAGTGCCGTTTTTTAGACGACCCACATAGCGCTCCAGCGCAAGGAACTTCTCCCAGTCGGTGTTACCGGCTGCGTCTTCTGTCAGGTGGTTTAAGCTGCTTGGGTTGACGAAGTACTCGTCGAGTTCCTCGTCCGAGAGGCCCTGGCCTATCTTCTCCGACGGGGAGCGGTCGTCGGGGAGACTAGCCGTCTCGTCAATGTCGTTGGTAGCACCAAGTCGATGATGCTATTCCACGGGCATCCGTTTGCCCAGGCATTCTCGATGAGGCTCCAATCCTCGTCGGAGAGCGGTTCCCATGTGTTGGACATCGTGCTGGTGATGCTAGAGGTGAAGTGGATGCTAGTGTAACGAAGCCGAATATATTACTTTAGCTTTTTCTCGCTTTTGCTTCAGTAGTAAACACAAGTCTGGACATGGCAAGCGCAACACCATGTATGCAGTTCGACCGACCTAGATACACACCTGCAGCTAACTCACGCAGACGATACGTCACCAACTTCATTCGTGAAGTCCATCTTCCCACACGGGAAGATGCTTTACATTATGGTGGCAGCGGTTTCTGGAACTCGACCACAATGATGGATGATGTTATTTATGGCGGACATAAGATTCCTCGAACTCCTGTAAGCACCCAACTTGTTTCCCTAACGCCAGAGGTACAAACTGACAACGAAACGGTTGCCAAGCCAATTGATTTTGAAAAATTATCGGCCGATCCCTCGCCCACGTCAGATTAAGTTCAGGACTGTAAAACATCAGAGGTAGAAACCAAAGACATTAAGTATTCCGCTTCTCCCATTTTGAAACCTGAAGAGCCGATAGATAATACTCAGTTAAGAAAATTATGATCGAATCTTGATTACGAAGAAGTGGCTCCATATGCTAAGGCCACTAGGAGAATTTGGAACCGTGGTAAAGTTACCTTTGCAACCACTGAACGTCAACCATCTGTTTATGCTAGATTAGCTTCCCGTTTTTCTCCTGCAAAATCACCTGGGAAAAGCGCATCAAAAACCAGCTTTCTCTCGAGCACTCTCTTAAGCTTGTTCCAAAAGAAGAGCCCAGTGAATGGACGATCACCTCAACTTGAGTCTCCATCACCTCTACCAGGAAATCCAGGACAATCCATCCAGAGTGTTTCCAACACCGTCGAGTCCAATTCCATCCCTGATATTAGCACTAAAGTGCCTGAAGGAGAGGAAGTCAGATTTCCAATCACACGATCCGAAAATTTGGGACCAGCTGAACCAACTGCTGGGGTGAGGGGGACCAGCAAGCACCACGGACCAGCAAGCATCCGAGCTGACGACATCCTTTACGACGTATGCGAGGCAGTTTATGACGTTCCTGTTGGGACAGACGTACAGCATAGAGGAGCTGCAGAGGTTTGTACCGGGGAAGGACAAGGACCTCTTCAACTTTGTTCCTAGAGCAACGACACTCAACAGCGAGGAGGAACGGAAATACAAACTGCTCATCCTGGAAATATTCGAATTTCCGACCTACCTGAGAAAACTCTGTTGGACTTCCAGCTGACTCTTCTTACGGCCATACTAAACCTAATCTCGTTCCTAATGAAACTACAGTCAATCACCAGCTTGGAAGCACTGTTACCCGAACTGATATTGCTCGGGAACAGATTGATCCGCTTCCGGAGAATGGCAAGGCCGTGCCACAAGCGGCTATCGACCATCATCAAAGACGTCCTCACCCAGACTGCCAGACAATTGAGACAGTTGCTATCATCCATTCAAGAAAACCAGGAAGAACTGCAGACGACTCCAGCTCGTCAGACACCGCCGCAACCGAAAAACAAACGACAGACAGGACGACTACGATTCCGAAACCGTCGTTACAACTAACCGACAACAATATTGGCGAATCCCGACCAATTGCGAATCGCATTCCAGGCACCACGCATTCTCACCATCGCAGAGCTCCGAATTCCCCTGTACCCTTTTTGACCAACAACATGGCTGACACTTACTCTCCCACCAGAGCAGCCATTGTGAATGATTTAAACGATTTGCAGAACAAACAGCATTCCTTTTCACGTTTACAGCTTCTCCTTCCTTTTTCCGGAAGCCCAATTTCTCGTTTTGATTCCTGGCTAGAATCTTTTGAGAGTATAGTTGATGGGGCAGGGCGGTCTGAGGGAAAAATTATTCAGACGCTGCGTGCAAAATTAACAGATAAAGCTTTGTCAGTCATACAAACCTTAATTAAAAACATCCATACGACTATGATTCCATTAAAACGGCTTTGCTCGATCACTTCCACGGGGAAGAAAATGTTGATGTGTACATTAAGAAATTCAATAAAGCTAAATGTAAACCTGGAGAAAAAATTGTAGATTATGCTCATCGTTTCCACGAAATTTTCAAACGGGCATATCCTGAGGGTTATATGGAGAGGCCTTCTGCAGTCATTGTCATGCAGAAGTTTATTGAGGGATTAGATTCGAAATTTCAAGCTAAAGTCCGATTCAAGGAATTTAAAGATTTTAGCGAACTCGTAACAGCAACACGAGTTTATGCCGTCCGATTGGAAGCTTTAGAAACGGATCGCGAAAAGCATGAATTTGTCAGGGCAATTGACGAGTCATTTAGCACAAAGGATTCGGAATTAAAAGAACTAAAGCAAATGTTACTTGACAAGAAAGAAATTGTAAGCAGTGCCGTTGCCAATATTCCCCATAGCCATAAGCAAGGGGATAATTCAAAGTCGGATAAAGATGAGATTAAGGATGTTCTTCACGAACTTACACAGGCTGTAAAACAACTCCAACAAGATAGGAAAGATTATTCTCCTGCTCCACAAGGCGCTCCCTATAAGAAACAAGTTTCATTCCAATTGAATAACGCTAATCGAGATAGGAACTGGAGGCCTCCCCAGCATCGCCCCAATAATTATTAATAATAACAATTATAACCCTAACCCTTACCAATACCAACCTCCTCGATTTCCAAACAGACCGGCGCCAGTTACGCCCTCTTTCTCGAGGCCACCTAACAATAACAATAATAATAGGTCAGATCAGCAGATAATAACTTGTAATTTTTGTGGTTACTGCGGTCACACTCAGTCCAATTGTCGTCAATTTCAGCGTCACAATCTGGAACAAGCCCAGCCTCCAATCTGCTATTCCTGTCGAGAAATTGGGCATAAGTCTAATAATTGTCCAAAATATAGGAATTCACGAAGACCTAATATTCCAGGGCCACCTCAAAATCAGGGAAACCAGTAGCTATCAACTGTAGCTTCGGGTCAGTTGATAACGAGCCTCATATTAAACCCCGACAAGTCGCAAAATTAACGACTATTACGAATGAATCGACCCCTAGAATTCCATTGAAAATTTTTCTATCCTGTTACAAGTATTATTTGACACAGGCGCGTCTAAAAGTATTATCCATGTGAGATTATTTAATAAGTTACCCCCTAGAGGTCAGGTGATCTGCAGTCAGCTTGACTTCGATTTATATGATGTAGGGGAGAAGAAATTCCATACACTGGTAAGAGTTATTTTACCCGTACGATATGGAGAAACAGTTTTTAAGCAGGAATTTATTGTTGCTAAAGGTGTTTCTGAAGACTGTATCCTTGGATGGGATGCAGTCCAGAAGCACGGATTTCGGCTTGACGGAGAAGTCGGGAGCATTTACCTAGCGTGGGATGAGCAGGGATCAGCCATCTCCAGGGGTACCCGACATGGCAGTTACTACGGTCAAAAAAACGACGCTATTTCGTCAGACGTCGATAGTAGTTGCAGCAAAAATGAAAGGTTCCTTTCCGTATGTCCCTCCTAATACAGCATTTACATTTGCCCCAGCAAAAGATTTGCCAACAGGCATTTATATCGAAGAATTTATTGGAAATGTATCGGGAGATGAAACTTATAAAATTATGGTCGACAATCATTCATTGCATCAAATCAAAATTCCTAGAAACACTACATTGGGCGTAATTGAAATAATTGATAACGTTATCAGAAAAATTTCTCTAGCGAAATTAGAAGATAATCCTAAAGCAGAAGATGAGCCAGTTTTAATCACAGAAGTAGACTCTGAATTTCAAGCACTGCTCTCAAAATTATTAGATGATTTTCACGACTTGTTCGCGTCCAAAGATTCAGAACTAGGAAGCACGAACCTTATAACACACCATCGATACACAAGGACGAGGACCCATTCGACAACGCCCATACAGAGTAACGAATAACCAAAGGAAATTATTAGATGATAAAATACAAGAAATGCTTGATGCAGATGTGATCCAATATTCGTATTCTCCATGGGCTTCACCCGTGGTTTTAGTAGAAACGAAGTGCGGAGAAGTAAGGTTTTGTGTTGATTATCGCAAATTAAATGGTATTACAAAAAAAGATTCATTTCCTATCCCTAGGATAGACGAAACTTTAGATAAACTATACGGAAAGAAATTTTTCACAACTCTCGATTTAGCTTCAGGTTATTGGCAGATTCAAATCGATGATCCGGCTATAAAAAAAACAGCGTTTGTAGTAGAAAACAACCTCTACGAATTTAAACGAATGGCATTTGGCTTGTACAATGCACCCGCCACATTCCAACGACTAATGAATTATGTACTGAGAGACGTCTTAGGACGTAAAGCATTAGTTTATCTGGATGATGTTATAATCTTTTCGGATACCTTCGAAGATCATTTACGTGATATTCGTGAAATTTTTGAATTATTACGGAATGCCAATCTAAAATTAAAGCTTAAGAAATGCCAGTTTATTAAACGCTCAGTAAATTATCTAGGTCACGTAATATCGACCGATGGCATAAAACCTGATCCGAGTAAAATCGATAGAATAGTGCATTATAAAACCCCGACTTCAGTCGATGAAGTCAGATCATTTCTCGGATTAGCCGGATACTACAGGAGATTTATGAAGGATTTTGGATCCATTGCAAAACCGTTAACTCGGTTAACACATAGAGATCTTAGCCGGAAGCCTTTTAACTGGGGACCCGAAGAACAAGTTGCTTACGAGAAATTACGCAATTCTCTAGTAACACAACCGGTTCTTGCTTATCCCAATTTCAATGAAAAATTTATACTTTTCACGGATGCCTGCGATTACGGCATTGGAGCAGTGCTATCCCAAATTCAAAATGGCCAGGAACATCCCATAGCCTTACTCCAGTAGACAGTTAACAAAAGCAGAATCGAATTATAGTATGACAGAGAAGGAAGCCTTAGCGGTCGTAGATGCCATCAAGCATTTTAGGCATTACCTATTGGATAAACCTTTCAAAATTATCAGTGACCAGCGTCCCTTGCAATGGCTTTAAGCACAAAAGGATAGTAATGGTAGATTAGGAAGATGGGCTATACTATTGGCCTCAACGAATTATGGCTTAAAATATAGGCCGGGACGTGTCCATCAAAACGCAGATTGCCTGTCACGCTTAAAAGTAGCTAGTATCCAAACATGGAGCAACATTACCTTAATTTGCGAGAAACAATTGGAAGACGACCTTTGCATAGCCATTCGTAATTATTTGGATAACGGAGAACTTGAGGAATCTTTTCTTCAATCTAAACCAGATTGGGTAAAGGAAATTGATTATTTTGAAGTTTTTGACTAATCATGGTATGGTTTATTGAACTAACTATCAGCTAGTCTTGCCTGCATCGTTACGCCATCTAGTGCTCAAGGAACTACATGACGCGCCTATGGGTGGACATTTAGCGTTTTATAAAACCTATTTGAAAATAAAGAATTATTATTATTGGCCAAATATGAGGAAGGAAATTAAAGAATACTGTCAAGCTTGTGAGGTATGCACCGCCAACACTTCTTCAACGTATAGAGCTTTGTTGCACCCTCATGAAATAGCAAATGCTCCTTTCCATGTTATCGGGATGGACTTTTTGGGTCCTATTACGCCAGTTTCGCCTAATGGAAATAGTTATATTTTAGTTATTACCGATTATTTCAGCCGGTGGGTAGAAGCTGTTGCGTTAAAAGATCAAATCGCGCAGACGACAGCAGATTGTGTATATAAGACAGGTAGCTGCTGTCCCGGCGGTGCCCGGGTTGCGAACGACATTCCTCACGGAATTTCAGTCACAGCATTATGGCCGCTATCAAGAAGCTAGACTACGGCAGCGCAAGCAGGGCATCGAGGAATCGGGAGTAGAATACTTCTACGACGTAATCGACTTATGTCGTAAGGTAGATCCGGGGATGGCTGAGGAGGTAAAAGTAGACTATCTCTTTAGGGGACTGAAGCCCACCTTGCTGGAGAAGATTTGGATAGTTAGCCCCAAAACGTCCGCAGAGTTTTTGGCAGCCCTAAAATTGCACTCCGAGGCCTCGGAATTAGCTAATCGGCCCGACTGGACCATTAGCGTCCTGGGCGCTGCGAAGGGTGGGGCACCACCTAAGCAAGATACGAAAGACGAGTTACGCGACTTAGTTCTGGAGTTAAAGGCGGAACTCGCTGTATTGAAGCGGGCAGCTAAATCCTCGGGGACCGCTGCTAGGCGGGAGGGGGCGAGGTCTCCCCAGGGTTCCGTCTCCTTCGCGTCACGCACGTCGGATGGGAAACCGATTTGCCATAGGTGTGGGAAAGCAGGTCACTTCGCTCGCTATTGTATGGCGGAAAAGGTGAATGACAAAAAGAAGGAGCCGGCGCGCAAGCAGCCGGATGGGGGACGCGACGACCCGCAGGATGATAGAAAGGGGAGCCGGAAGGACGACCGAAGAGACGGGTCGCGAACAGATGGGGTAAACCGTGAGAAGAAGGTCGAAAGTCGCGAAGCCCGAGACAGCGACAACATGAGCGTCGGGATAGTCTCGACCGACGAGGACGAAGCCCAGGAACCAACGGTCCTGCTTATAGACTCTTCTCGTTTAATTACGGAAACTGTAACCTGTCAGGGAGTGGATATTCGGGCCGTAATCGACACTGGCGCCGTAGTATCGGTGGCGTCTCCTGATTTACAGCGGAGGCTACGGAGGGAACGGGTAGAGTGGGATGGGCCGTCGGTGGTGATGGTAAATGGTCAGAAGGCCCCTCCGTTAGGAGCTATGGAGTTAGAGATCGAGCACCAGGATAAAAAGGCCAGCGGTCAAGTACTAGTACTCGAGATGAGAGGCATCGAGTTGCTGCTAGGGAATGATTTCCTTAGCCAGTTTAAAAGGCTGCAAATTAACTATGATGCGGAGCGCCCGGAGTTGTTGCTAGGGAGCCTAGTGGAAGAGTTGGCTGAAGAGGCAGAGCGCAGGTCAAGGCCGAAGATAATAGCCAAGAAAGCTAGAATGCTCCCTCCCCGGGCCATTGTTCCGGTAGAGATTGAACCTACGAATTTGGGGGGAAGCAACTTGGATGATTGAGCCCTCTGAGCATCTCTCGCAGGTTAAGGGAGTTACCACCGGGAAGGTGCTAGTGTCAGCTGACTCCCTACTCGATCGCGTGCTCATCGTAAATTGGGCTAATCGCCAAACGTACTTGCGGGAGGGCACGGTGTTAGGCCAGATGGAGATCATCGATTCTTCTGTGGTACCCATTGAGGGAGCTGTGCAGCAAAACGGGGAGGGAGGTGCGGCTATCGTGCTAACGTCCGAGGAGGTCCTTCCCGACACTTCGGATGCGGAAGCCATCCCCCGCGAAGCCTTGAGAAAACAAGTTTCGGCAGACCTCCCTGCCGCTGAAACTGAAAAGCTGGTGGACGTACTCGAAGAGTTTAACACCTGTTTTGCGTTGAGAGACGGTGAACTAGGGATGTGCCGAGAGGCTGAGCACCGCATGAACACGGGGACCGCAGCACCCGTTCACCAACCGCCCTACAAAAGCGCGTGGAAATAAAGAGCAATAGTCCAGGAACAGGTCGACCAAATGCTAAAAAAGGGTGTGATCGAGCGCTCAAGCAGCCCTTGGGCCTCGCCTGTGGTTATGGTAAAGAAAAAGGATGGAAGCTGGCGTTTTTGTGTCGACTATCGTCGGCTGAACTCCATCTCAGTGAGGGACGTGTACCCTTTGCCGAGGATCGAAGAGACGCTGTCGCGTATGGGAAATGCCTGTATTTTTAGCACCATCGACCTTGAGAGCGGGTACTGGCAGGTACCCCTTCACGAGGCCGACAAAGAAAAGACCGCGTTCGTTACCCCCGACGGCCTATACCAGTTCCTGGTGATGCCGTTTGGGTTGGCTTCAGCCCCCGGGACCTTCCAGCGCATGATGGATTTAGTCCTGACCGGACTAAGGTGGTCGATTTGCCTCGTCTACCTAGATGACATAATTATCTACGCTTCGGGAGTGAAAGAACATTTAAGCCGAGTCCGTCAAGTTCTGACCGCCTTACAAAGTGCGGGCTTAAAGATCAAGTTAGTTAAATGTCAGTTTGGAGCCAGTGAGATCAAAGCTCTTGGCCACGTAATCAGTGGACTAGGTGTCCGCCCTGATCCCGATAAAATTAACGCCATCGTCAATTTTCCCATTCCATCCTCTTTCAATAAACCGAGCGAAAGGTTGAAATGCGTACGTAGCTTCGTTGGGTTGTGTTCTTATTACCGTAGGTTTATCCCTCAGTTTGCCTAGTCCGCAAAGCCGCTTACGGACCTGTTCAAGAAGGGAGTTGTTTTGCGTGGGAAGCACCCTAGGAAGCGAGTTTCTTTTCATTGAAGCAGGCGTTGACTCGAGCTGCAATTTTAGCCTACCCCGATTTTGATAGGCCTTTTGAAATTCACCCTGACGCTTGTGACTACGGCCTAGGGGCCGTACTGCTACAACGTATTGACAATGTGGAGAAGCCATTGGCCTACGCGAGTCGACTACTGTCTAAAAGTGAAAGTAACTATTCGATCACCGAGAAGGAGTGTTTGGCCTTGGTGTGGGCCGTGAAAAAGTTTCGCAGTTATATCTGGGGCATGGAAACTCTGGTGGTAACCGACCACCACGCCCTTTGTTGGTTGTTGACAAAGAAGGACTTAGCAGGGCGCCTAGCTCGTTGGAGTCTCCAACTCCAAGAATTCTTGCTGCGTATCGTTCATCGGAGCGGGAGATTACATTCAGACGCGGACGCTCTCTCTCGTTACCCAACGGACCCTCCGCAAACGAAGAATTGCAGTGTATGGTTGCTGCCCTGAGTGTCGACTTGGAAAGCAAAAGCGCGTTACAGTGCGCCCAGAAACATGAGTGGAAGCTTGTATTTGCTGAATTGAAAAATGGAAACCATACCCCCAATATCGTCTCAGGGATGGACTGCTATATCGTGCAAAAGTCATGGAGGACGGTCTCCTCTTACGTCTGTGTGTTCCCCAATCCTTCAGAGAAGAGGTGATGTGTGCTTGTCATCACGACATTACTGCTGGCCACTTGGGACTCACGCGGACACTACACAAGATCCAGGCCCGGTATTATTGGCCAGGCATGGGAGAGGATATCCGTGATTTCCTGCGGAAGTGTCGCGAGTGTCAATCGCGCAAGCCGGTATACCAGCGTCCGGCTGGATTCATGGAAATCCAGCAAAGTGAGCGTCCCTTCGAGAGACTAGGGATGGACATTTTAGGTCCCTTCCCTCTGTCGAAAACCGGCAACGCCAACATCATTGTTGCCGTTGACTACGTTACTAAGTGGGCAGAGACTAAAGCCCTGCCGAGAGAAGACGCCGCAGAGGTGGCTGACTTTCTGGTGAAAAGTGTGTTGTTACGTCATGGAGCCCCCCGTCAATTGACAACCGACCAAGGGCGCTGCTTTATGGCGGAGGTGACGCAGAAGGTGCTACAGGCGATGGAAACCAACCATACGTCCACCACGGCATACCGGCCTCAGGCGAATGGGTTGGTCGAGCGGCTAAATCATACTCTAGCCGATATGCTATCTATGTATGTTAGTGTGGATCACCGGGATTGGGATGAATCCTTACCGTTTTTAACCTTCGCCTACAATACCAGCCGCCAGGAAAGTATGGGAAGGACCCCTTTTTACCTCGTGTATGGGAGGGAGGCTTTTCTCCCTGTCGACGGTGCCTTGAGTTCCGACCCCAACCTTGTTCCTCCTCGCGACCGAGAGCCAACGGAATGGGCCTTGGAAAGGTTACAACGAGCGCGTCAGGACGAACAGAGGCTGTGCGCTGCTGTACACAAAAAGCAGAAGGTGCGGTACGATGAGGGACGCCGAGAAGCCCCGACTTACCTGCCTGGTGAAGGGGTGTTAATTTACAAACCAATCCGGAAGGTAGGGAAGTCGGAGAAGCTTCTGCATCGATGGTTTGGGCCGTACACGGTTGTGCGCCAAACCACTCCCAGCAACTATGAGGTCAAGCTCGGCAAGTCCCTAAAATCCGAAATTGTACATGTGGAACGGATCAAGCCTTTCGTCGATTGTGTGAGTCCCAGGCCCCAGGTGCAAGCCACCAGTGCTATGGGCACCGGCGATCAACCAGGGGAGACTTCTCTGCGTCGCCAACCCCGGGCCAACACTGGAAACTGGGCACCAGAACAACCACCGGAGCAACCACCGCCCGCGGAGTCCACCATTCCGCGACCGGCCACACCGCCCGTTGAAGAGGGAGGTGGAGGCCTCCGACGTTCCGCAAGGATCCGAGCGGCCAGAAAAACATTCCTGTTGACCTTCCCGCTCCTGTTTATCCTCACGGTGATAGGAGAATTTAAGCACGCTTCAACTAAAGAAATAGTGGCTTATCAAGGAGTGATTTTTAAATCCGAGGGGGAAGTGTCGTTCTCCGACTCCGAAGGGGTCGTGGCCACCGACCTTACGTTCGACCACCTGACAACCATGATGAAGACCTTACACGAGTGGCTCGAAGTGAAAGTGGATACTATGGCTAATCGTCATAATGGCCCTAGAGACAAATTTAAGCTGACGCTACAACAACATGTGAAGGGGAGAGCCCTAGTTGAGTTAGGGAAGTTACGGCGTTGTAACCAACGTTTTAGTGACCTAAAAACAGCCGTTAACCTGCAAACAGCGAGGCAGAAGCGAGGATTAATTGACGGAGGTGGTAAAGTACTCAATTGGCTATTCGGAGTGTCCACGCAGGGGGACCTCGAACATGTCCAGGGTCGCCTGGAAAAATTGTCCACGGAGACTAGCTCAATAGTGCATGCTTTGGAGGTCCACGCATCTCTCATAAATGAGACATTGTGGGAAACGAAAGCAGTAGCTGATGCTGTGAATGAGCTACAGACTGCTTTCGCGCAAATCGAGAGAGAAACCTGGAAATTAGACCAAAAAATTGAAGGAGTCGCACGAGAAATGGAGACACATTGGATAGCAATCACGAGAGGGGAGGATGCTTTTCGGCAGTTGGAGTCCGCCCTCGCCTGGCTTGATGAAGAACTGAACAGCTTTTCGGTTGGCATAGCTACTATGTCCATGGGCCGGCTTCCGGTTACTCTTTTTCCTCCATTACAAGTGCAAGCTGTGCTGAAGGAAATCAAGGCGGTTCTACCTACAGGCTGGTCGTTGAGCCCATCCATCCAGAACGGGGATATCTGGAAGGTGTATACGGAAGCGAAAGTGGTAGTAGGCACCGCAGGTAACTACCTCCGCATTTTAATGCACTTACCCGTGTTCGAGTTTCCTTTCAGATTTACGCTGTATGAGGTCATCAGCTTGCCGCGCCCCATCGGCAATGCCACGCTAGGTGCTCAGTTTGAGCCCCTTCCCCCATTTCTCGCCGTGGCCGGTGATAGTAAGGCTTTTGTGGAATTGTCGGTGTCCGACTCTGCCCGCTGTGTGACTTCCCCTACGTCCATCTGCCCAATCAGCCGAGCAGTAAATAGGAAACACCGGGAGTCAAGTTGCGCAATGGCGCTGTTTCTGAAGGACGAGGTGCGGAGCCGCCTTCACTGCAAAACTAAGCTTTCGCCCTGGAGAGGCCAACAAACGGTGTATCTAGGTCACCGTAGGTGGGGTTATTCCAAGACGCAAGAGACGACTATAACGTTCACCTGTCCACACGAACGCGGGAGACCGAACACCGTTATTAAGAAGGAAGCGTTTGATGTCTTCGACGTACCAATGTCGTGTTCAGCACACACGGACGATTGGATTTTTCAAGCAAGCTTCAGAAAAAATGTCAAACATGCACTCAGCAACAGCACTCTACCGACTATGACGCAGCTCAAAAATTTGGTTCCACTTCTATCGGAGACTGCCGAAGAGGAAACTTCATTGCCCGGCGAAAAAAATGGTGCGCCTAACAAGCTCCTACTATCGCGCCGCGCTAAGTTTCAGAGCCGTATTTCACTCATGGGTGAACACTTGCGCGTGATTGAAGAAGAAGAGAAAGCAAGAGTGGCTATGGAGGTCGACCGCACCGTCGGGCTCCGTTATCCCTACGAAATAGTTGTCGCGATAGTCGGGTTGTTGCTGGGCTTTAGGATATTGTTATTTTTCGGCTGGCGTGGATATCAGTTGTCGCTCGCCAGCGTTACCCAACGCATAGTCGAACTAGAAGGCCGACTAGCTGTACACGAGGCTGACGTAGAAGGACGACTGTAGTTCGACCCTCCGAGTACAGAAAAACTCTGTTCAGTCTCGCTTCGTGTCGTTATTATTATGTTTACTCCTTTTATTCCCTTACATGTAGTCTGCCCGATATTTTATGTGTAGTTTTTCTGCTGTTAAAGATAGTGTGTTGCATTTGTTTCATTTACGTTATTTGGGTCTAGGCCTACGCCCGTCTAGTTTCTGCTCGCGGGACAATGCGATCGGGACGAGTCGCAGGCTGAGGAGGGGGATGTAGCGAATGGTTTCTTGCTAGTTCAAGAACTATGAGAGTGGCGTGGGAGAGGGCTTCAACGCCCGTTCTCACCCTCCGTTATAGCTGTAACGGGGAGACTCACCAACCGTCGGAAATAGTCGTCTTTCTCCATCCGATGGCTTTAGCCTTCGATGGACGGAAGATGCGAACCATGAAAAACCCGGGCAGAGTAGTCAGGCATTCGGTAGTCGGGTCAGTCGTGAGTTAGTCGTGTTAGTGTACTTTCTTTAACTTGTGCGTTTCTGCCCTTAGTGTAAGCAGTTTTTCCCTTTTTATGTTATCCTTTTAGTGCTATGTCTTGTGTAGTTGGCCGTGTTGGTTAAAACCCTCAAATAAACAGTTACTCCCGTGATCGCTCGTTATAATATGATACGCTGCTTAACTTGATTGTAATGTTTACTATATGTTGCCGTCTATAGAAAATGTCGCCGATTCCATTCATACTGTTGTTATGCCTTTACGGGTTACACTCGCAGGCATTTCAAACAACTGTATGCGACTATTCCGAACCCCTAAAACGGGGAATACTTCAATTCTCCGACGATGACTGTCAGCCGATTGCGCCTGATAATAAAGCCGTGAAGGTGAAATATGCAGTTTATAGTGAGGAACGTGCCGCGGCTAAATTTCCCGGATATATTTGCGCAAGATGGAAGAATATACGCCACACCACAATGAACTTTTTCGGTCAATTAGTGATAGTGCCGGATAAAATTTCAATTGATACTTTACCCGCCGTGTGCAACGAAATGATAAGCCATAAACGAAGTGACGATAATCGTATGACTATTTCAGATGATAAATATGTATTTGATCGCGAACCTGACATTTTTGGATATTGGTTACAAACAATCGATTCTGAAATTATAAATTGTGTTCTCGAAAAATCAAACTTTTTCAACAAAATGAAGACGGAGGCTTTGCGACACCTATTGGAACAGCTTCTGCTACCACTGGAAATTTGTCACATAATCATTTAACACTGATTTGGGACAAAACATACACTCGGAAGACTAAAATGAATACCCAATTTGTGGAAGATGGAATAGACACATTGGTTGAACTAGCGGGAGACGAGAAAATTTTCAGACTACAGGATGATACCAAACAACAGGATTTCCATTTAACTCCTATAAAACGCTGTGCCTTCCACACAAAACGAAGATTGGCGGTGAAATAGGACTGAAAATTTCCAGTCCTATTTCTACCGGAGAAATAGGACTGGGAGAAATAGGACTGACTTTTAAAAACTTTTAGGACAGTCCTATTTCTCCATGGCATCAGTCCTATTTCTCCTCGGCATCAGTCCTATTTCTCCTTAGAAATAGTTCTATTTCATTTACCTTGTTCCGAGGGGAACGATGAGCCTCCAATCCGGTAGGCAATGTATTGCATAAGAGCGCCGGCTTATATCCATTTCTCTTTTTCGAAAACCGATGGCGTTTACTCATTATTTAAATGGTTTTGTGAATTGTTTTAAGTTTTGTGAACCATTTATCTAATGAGTTAACACCATCGGTTTTTTAAAAAGGGAAACGGATATAAGCCGCCGCTCTTACGTAATACATTGCCTACCGGATTGCAGGCTCATCGTTCCCCTTGGAACAAGGTAAATGAAATAGAACTAATTCTAAGGAGAAATAGGACTGATGCCGAGGAGAAATAGGACTGATGCCGAGGAGAAATAGGACTGATGCCATGGAGAAATAGGACTGTCCTAAAAGTTTTTAAAAGTCAGTCCTATTTCTCCCAGTCCTATTTCTCCGGTAGAAATAGGACTGGAAATTTTCAGTCCTATTTCTCCGGTAGAAATAGGACTGGAAATTTTCAGTCCTATTTCTCCAGTCCTATTTCGTTTCAGTCCTATTTCACCGGCTACCAAAACGAATGCACCAATAGAACTTCGCCGTTTGAGATCATCGGCCAATCAAAACTCACCGTTTCGACGGCGGCCATCATGGAAAATTTTACAGCAACTTTGGAGACTCCAGCGCCATCTACCAACGAAAATTTAAACATACCCATGAATATACAATATATCTGAAACCAACTTATTGATCATGAAAATGAATTGGCAAAACAAATTCGATTAATGCAATGTGATGCTCGTAAGGCAAAACACGTAAGGGCCGTTACAGCTGCTCAATATAATGGATGGTTAGCAGATTCGCAGTTAAATTTACCACAGTGCACAAAAATTACAAGCCTTTGGAAAAACGGTTGTACTGATTCAATGTAAGGTTTTAAATGTTACATTTGAGACTATACAGACATCTTGCGGACCGCAACCGAAATTTCAAAATTACACTATGAATCTTGACGGATGGGAACTTGTGAAATATTCCACTTGTTACTGGACTAATGGTTTTGTTAATTTTAACGACAAACCTTATGCCTTCCGTAACGACACCTGGATGCCAATTGAAGCAAATATTGTGTTACCGGAACAGACGCTTGCGCATTCTTTTCGGTATGAAAATGTCGAGTTCTTCGACTACGAACATCGAACTAACCCGGCATATACCGACAATATGCTAAATCATATGAACATTATGGCCGATATCGACGCCGCGATTAATGAACATCCTCCACCTGAATTTTTGAATAAGCAAAGTTCCGTGATGAACCCAGCTTTTGACGGAGATCAGACAAGTTGTTGCAGCCGTGCCGATTTGTTGCCTTAAACCAATTTCCCCTCGCCTTTATTAGTAGTATTGTGTATTAGTTAATGTTCTTGTGGCTTAGCCAGTTCAGTTAAACTTGTCCAGTCTCGAAGTTATTCACAGCACTCCGCTTGACATTCCTTACGTATTGAAACTCTTGTTGTGTACCACTCGTGTGAAAACTGCATATCAAGTTCGCCTAGTGTCGTTTATCTTCCTTTCTTTCGCTCGTGAGATCACGGTAAGACCCTATTCTAATTCTCCTTCTTTTAACATGTTTCTCGAATGTTTCTTCTTATCTTTTGTTCTCTTATCTTTTTTATTCTTATGTCTTAGCTTATAATAAACACATACATCATTGTGGGTAAAACACCTCTTGAGTTCATTATATTTTAATGTCTTAAATTCGTAAAGTCCCTCTTCCCACACGGGAAGTTGCTTTACACTAGGTTGTCGTTTCGCAGTTGCTTAAATACTCCTTGTCGTCCACTTGCAACGTGTATAGAGTTCATGAACTTGTTAGGGCGTTTTGACCTGGTTGTAAACGGTCGCGACAATCCCCCTTGAGCTCCCCCCTTTTTTTTTATTGATTTATTGATTTGTTTTGTTTTAAGAGTAAATGTTTTTATATGGCCCCCCACTATTCTGCGCTATTGTTCATGTATATTTATTTTTTTTTTAGATTTCCGAGATAAGAGGCGTCCTTGGTTTGATTGTTGACCTGGCACGCAACCGTGGGAAATTGTCATTCGGGGTATTGATGGACTTGTTGCACATGTGTTCGAGAATCACATCTTCTGGGTTTGGCGCAGTTGGATTCGGTGGTTCTAATGTAGCCTCACTTTGCGACGCACTATTTTCTAGTTCGATCGTATCTGTAACATCACTTCGTTCCACTATATTCTGGTCGGATTTGTTTCACTATCCGATTGTTCCTCTACAAAAGTTTGAGTAGCGATGTGTTTCCGAAATCGGTCGTTTGGTTCGACCGAAGACTCGATATCTGGCATGGGTTCGTCTGTCCATAACATATAGTCTCGTACAGCGGTTTAAGTCGATTACTGTGCACTAGTTGGCAGTTATATGAATTG
Source organism: Daphnia carinata (assembly GCF_022539665.2). Taxonomy (NCBI): domain Eukaryota; kingdom Metazoa; phylum Arthropoda; class Branchiopoda; order Diplostraca; family Daphniidae; genus Daphnia; species Daphnia carinata. Next base: position 9,143,401 of record NC_081335.1, on the reverse strand, counting down.
TCTGCTATGTCCCCTGTGCGATTTGAGTACACTTTGACGACGCGATAAGAGCCTCGAAATTTCGATATAAACTTCTTGTTGACTGCTTTTTGCACTGCCGACTTGTTGACTCCTTTTTGCACTACCTGGACATCTAACAAGACTCTATCTCCCGGTCTGTAATTAAATATTTTGGCCCTTTTGCTGTGTTGGTCCTTCTGGCGTTCCCTGGCTTTCTCATTTTCTTCCCGTGCCCGGTGGAAGCTATATCGTAGTCTTTCTAGCAATGTGTCGACGTATCCACCTGATGAGGGTATGGCTTCAGGAATTGCTTCCAGAATTGTGTTTATAGGCATGTTACAGTCCCGGCCGTGCATCATGTAATAAGGTGACTCATTGGTGGAGAAGAGTGAACGGATGCGCGGTACGCGAAATAGATTTCGAATGTCCAACTGATCTCGAAAATCCAACTGCGAAGACAAGACATGATAGACTTAGAAAACGGTAAGCTTTCATTAATGATGATGGAAGCCCCAATGCAGGCAATAAGAAGGTGCATCCAAAATAAGTTCGAAACACAACAAGGTTGGCCGAGACAGAAGATGGCCACATTCCTCAATGAAAGATTCGACGAAGACCAGACGCTACTCCACACAAGCGTCCGGAGGTGAAGGTACGACATTACCGATCTTTTGCTATCCTTTGGAGCGGACCCAGAGATACTCTATCACGGGAAAACAATTGGCCACATCGCAGCAGCCGAAAATGATCTACTGTTACTACGCATCCTGAAACATAACTGGAATTTTACAACTCTCAACTACAACGGAGAAACTCCCTTAATGTTGGCGATCACACACAAAAACCAAGAATGTGCGAAGTTATTATGGACACCAACTAACATCAACATTACAAGACCGGATGGAACAACCAGTTTACACTATCTAGCCGAATATGGCCTGGAAGATTTTGCTACCCAAATTTGCGCAAAAAGAATAATCAACATCAACCAACAAAATGACTCAGGCGGTACCACCTTACACGTAGCAGCCGGATTCAACAGAATCGACATGATCGAGATATTACTGCTAAACGGAGCGGACGCAAGGATAAAGGACTCCCATGGACGAACGGCTGAATCAAAAACATGTATTAATAGAGCGCGAGCAATATTCCATACATGGGAACTGAAACATAACAGTAATTCCCTGACGAAGACTGGAAGAAAAGAACAACTACAATACCGCCGCGAGAAAAGCGAAAAAGCCTTAATCAACAAAGTTGAAATACCGGGTCGAAGGAAAAGCAAGAATAAAAGACGAAAAGAAAGAAGACAATACACCCGCAACTTTATTCAAATCAACTGCAATTCTTTTTCTTAAATTTTTAGGTGGAGGAACAAGTTTTATTATTCAACCATAGCAACAACAGTAGTCGGTGACGGAAAATGCAAATTGGAGGACCAATTCTACTTAACGAAGAGGGGAAGGAATGTAACAAGCCCAACGGCTATCCAAAGACAGCCACACCTTCTACATCCCTCAAGCGTTTCACAAGTGAAAGTGAACGTGTCTCCTCCCACTTTACCTTCAATATTTGTGTTCTTTAGTTGTATAAATACCGCATGTTTGTACCTTGTAACTCGGAATTGTTTCGGTAAATCCACTGGTAATACACGAGGTTAGAAACTTTACACCTGTAAAGTACAGTATGTTGCACAAAAATGTGTCAGGTAAGGCCCAAGGTTTTTAAAATATATATATAGATATTTTTTTTGCTGTTTTGGCGCTAGGGGGCATATACAGCTTACCTTGACTGCTATACTTTCTGCAAGCAACACATCCGCGGATTACTGCACGGCGTAGCAGACGGTTTTATTTGGTATTTTCTAAACGTCAACTGTCAAAAATATATTAAGTGTTAAGTGTAGTTTGTAATGATTATGTTGGATGTCAATACACTTTCAGAGGTAAATCTGCTTAACTTTAAAATTTATATTTTATTGCATTTTCTGGTTTTCTGTTAGGGATAAATTAAGGTGTTAACAGTTGTTAACGACACCACTAATAATGTCTCTGGCTTTTGGTAACTCCCTAACAGGCTGCAAGTAAAAATGAATTCAAGCTTTCTCCAAGGTATTAAATGTATATTATATGTTATCATAATTTGATTACAATTTGTACAGGGTATGGCTTTACCACAAGGATATATTTGAATACGGAAAGGTTCCATCGGAGGGGATCTCTGATGTGACATTACCTCAACCTTTACACCAATGAATAGAAACGGATGCCTACATTACATCTCAAACACATGCAAAGGTATTTTACTTTACTAAATATGATGAATAATAGTATCTTGTAAAGGGAAATCATACCCGTTATCATTAAATTCCAAATGTGGAAATACAACAGAGGCGTGTTATTAGTTCATTTCTGTTTGTTTAATTGTGAACTTCATTGACGTGTATTACTTATTGTTTTAATAAAATGTTTAAATACATCAAACCTGTTTAAAGTTTTTGTTCTGAAGAGTACAAGTATTATATTTATGTTCGAATTCAAGAAAAGCATAAAACATTAAAGGCTGGTATTGTTCTAAGTTTTGACGCTGAAATTGATGACAATTGGACTGACTGTGTCCATGATTTCCACAAAAAATTGCAAAATACTACGGGCTGATTTGATCTGTAATTATCAATGTTAACTGATCTCGAGAAAGAGGGCAAGAATGCTGTAGGTCTATTCTGAAATCTAGCAGGTTGGTAAGAAATGGTGTTAGTATTGGGGCGATGAGGGGGACGTCTCCAATTTCTTTCCCGACTGCTGGTATCCGTTTAAAATGAAATTTGTTTCCCATACGGAGCACCCGTCGAAGAAACATAATCCCTCTTATCCATTTGGAGCTGTGTGTTACAGCCTGCGTAGGCTCGTGCAGAACTTCTTTAATTTCATCCTTCTCCGAATTTTGGATTCTCTTCGTGTTTATATCCCTGACTGATTTTTGCACAGCATTCTTGACTATTTCTTTCTGATCAATTGATATTTGTGTAAGTTCCCTTAATTCCGAATCTTTTGTGTCATATGACTCGTCAATCGCCCTAACAAATTCATGTTTTTCACGGACCGTCTCCAAAGCTTCTAAACGAACGACAAACACGCGTTGGATATGCGTTTATTTTAACATTCTTGTAAACGATGAGCATAATCCACGACCTTTTGCTACTGGCGTTAGGGATATTATAGGTTTTTTACAAGGGTACGAGGAATTTTATACCCATCAGGAAGAATAACATCCATAATTGTGGTTCAGTTCCAAAAAAAAACCCGCTGCCACCATTATGTAAAGCATCTTCCCGTGTGGGAAGACTGACTTTACTGTATCAAGACAAAAGGAAATGATAACGAGCTCGGAGGCGTATTTCCCACAATGATGGATTTATTATTCTAATTTAAGCAGGCTACAAGAAGCAAGAACATAGAAAGAAAATAAGATGCAGTAGGGAAACGAAAGAGAGAAAGAGAGACAATTATAACCAAGTCTTACCGTGATAACACGAGTAGGTAGCGGGAAGAAATTGACACGGAAGCGAACGAGAATACCTCACGCTCACGAAGTCAATACACAATCAAATAGATTGAACAAGTGTTTAAGTAAAGGACAAATACACTGCCCAAGAATAACTAAGTTCGAACAGATGCAAATTAAAGCAATTTAGGCAAATAAAGTTTACTCGAAAAAGTACAGTTTACTATGTAATACTACTAACCAAAAGATAAGAGCAACAAGAATAAATTCAGGCGACTACCTTACTCAGATGCAAGTTCTTGTCTGATCTTTCCTATATTTTGGGTTCACGATTAAACCTTGCATATTGGCAAATTGGTGAGTTGCTGTGAAAGTATTTGGAACCAATCAAAGACGTTTAAAATGGCGTGATAATGGAGCGATGATGGGCGTCACCCATGCCGCCAATCAAATGTTTTATAAGTGGCGTGCCCGTACGAAACGTTAAGCTAGCTCAAACCTTGGTTTAGCTTGCGCTGTTACTGCTCCAGGCCCCTCCAAGCTAACGATTTCAAGCTAAAATTTTTTACGATATAAGCTTGGAAATTCAAGCTAACCTAGGCCCGCGCGCCGCTAGCTTGGATTAGGCAAAGCGAAAAATAGGAGGACGTGGCTGGGATCGAACCAGGGTCTCCCGCACCACAGTCGGATGATCTATCCACTGGAACATTCTATACAACTACTATTTTCGAACGATACAATAGAAATCTAGAAAAATACTTAGTTTTTTTCGACAACAGGTCACAAACAGAATTTTAAAAACGTAAAGATGAAGTCGAAATTAGGTTAAACTTTCGTTCCCTCAAAAGTAATAAAACCAATTATGCTAAAGGTTTTTTTTTTAAACTTAAGTATGATTTGTTAATTTTTTTGAAGGAAATGAATTATTTAAGAATGAAGTCCTATCATAACTAATGCTTGTTTTAAGCATTTCTTATGCTAAATAATATGTATTTTCATAACTACCATTTTTCTAGCTTAAACTTATTTCAGTAGCTTAATTTTTGTAAGCTAAAGGGCAAGCTTGCAAATTCACAGCTTGCGCAAGTTTAATTTTAAGGCGCTGAAGCCACCCCCCAAAACTTAAGCTAACCTAAACATATCCCTAGCTTGAAATTTGCAAGCTAGCGACGGGGAAGCTTGATGAAGCTAGGATTTGGGCATCGCCAAAACCGTTTCGTACGGGTGATGCTGATGACACATGGATGCGTCAGCCAGCTAGCAGGTGTTCATCTAGGTCACCCATGTTGCGTATATATGTTGTTTCAATAGACATTTTTTATACTAATTACTGATTAAAGATATTACAGAAAGGGTATATAAGTTGAAGATGTATATTGGCTTCGTTACATTTTACATAGAAATTATTGTGCTTCGAAGTTCTGTTTGTAAAATCATTGCCTTATCTGGCACACGCATGGAGAGGCTTTTTATCTAAAAGTGTTATTATAATTAAAAGAAATTTTACACGTTTGCAGTTACCCCCTCGTTCGTTTCAATCAGATAAAAATCGAAGCCTACGGTTCACCCCGAGCTGGCACCAGGGCATTCCTTCGTGACGTTAGTTTATTTCATAAATTCTAATTGCTCGGCTGTGATATTGTAACGAGCTGCGAACGTTTACTTCTTCGTCATCTCGTCGATTGCCATTGGTTTTCAAAAGAAATGTAGAGCAAACGTAGGTGAGAGAAGAAGAAGACGCAATGAGCTGTTGTGGTGTTCATTCACGTTTGGTTCGTCTAACGTTGTGTGTATGTTAGAGTTAATCTGAGAGTGTAAAACGGAAACGATCTCCAACTCGGTATGCTTATCTAATCTTAACATTATTAGTTATTAAGCGAGAAATGTATAAGTTGAAATTATGGCGAGTAACGTTGTGTAAATGCATTATGGCGAGTACCTTTGTGTGTTGAAATTATGGCGAGTAACGTTGTGTAAATGCATTATGGCGAGTACCTTTGTGTGTTGAATTATGGCGAGTACCGTTATGATTTTGTTATGTTATGACACTGTAAGTCAGGAAAATAAAGCCGAGCTGGAAAGCTCTTAACATGGTGTCAGAAGTGGGATCGGGCCATAGAAAGGCTGGAATTATTCAGTCGCCCGAAAACCCTATTCTAATACGGAATTTGTGATAATTATGTACTGTCGTTAATAATAACTCATTTCGTTTACTACCCTTAGCATCATGACTGAGAATAATGCCGAACAACTACACTTATTAACCGAGATTGTTCGAGCACAACATGTTGCTCAACAAAGAAACCAACAACAAATAGAAGATCAACGGGAATGGCAACGCACACGAGAAAGCCAAACCAGTCTTTCCGTCACCTATGGTGGAACCTCGAACGAAGATGTTTTCGATTTTGTGGACACAGTAAATAGAGAAGCTATTACTGGAGCGTGGGGCGATGCACGCAAGAATCGACTTGCCAAAGCCGCTCTACGGGGGGTCGCGGCCGAATGGTTTTGGCGCCAAGTTGCTACCTTACCGGAAGAATGGGAAGGCTGGTCAACCGCCCTATGTATGCCACTAAAGAAAACCTATTCAACAGTGGAATGGGAAAATTTAGTAACCGCTAGACAACAAGGAAGAGACGAATCGGCAGCACATTATGCTCTATCAAAGTCAAAACTTCGTCGCTATTGCCCGTACCCTATCACAGAATCTGGATTTATCCCCTACCTGATTAGAGGGATATTCCAACGTCAATTCCGCGCTGCCCTTTTAGTCGCCAGACCGACTACTGTTACGGCTTTCATTGAAAGCTACAGCATGTTAGAAGCAGAAGCTGAACATGCCCCAACAACAGATAGAGATACTGGTGACAGAGACTACGACAATCTAAAAAATTTAGTTACGAAAGTACAACGACCAAGACAGAATAACACGGATATAGCTCGCCGGGGATCACAACTACCCTACCAACGATCATCTATACCATTTGCGGTGCGACGCTGTTTTGGTTGTGATCAAATCGGTCACATTAAAAGAGATTGCCCTAAATCATATGGCAACAATCAATCGGGAAACGATCAAGCCGGACCCATGGGCCAGGTCCGGCGATAGCTGCTTTTGAAGTCCCATATGAAAGACCTACTGTCACAGTATTCATTTCGGAGTTTAAAATCACCGTGACGGCTTTAGTTGATTCAGGCGCATCCATCAGTGTTATGCGGGCATCTCCAATTATACAAGGCGAGGCTCCTCCTCAATTATCGTCACGACTGAAAATGGCAGACGGCAGCTACGTAGAGACAGTTGGGATATTGAACATTACTGTTAACTGGGAGACTAAGAGTGAAACACTAAAAGTACCACTTCTACAGGAATTATCGCATGAACTAATACTGGGCGTTGATTGGATACAACGTATTGGGGGAATTTCCCTCTTCCCAAACGGGGCCCACTTAATTGTTAAAGCTGTAACCAAGTGCGATCACTCAAACATTTCATCCGATGTCATACAGAAGATTGACACTCTCTATGTTTTTTAAACTACCATTCTACCACCAATGTCTTTAGCTTTTATTCCTGCACAAGAAAGGAGTATTACTGGCGCCCTTTTCAGCAATTCAAAGAAACAACCTTGGGTTGTGAATCGAAGCTTCTCTGCAAAACCGGGAAATGAATGGATAATTCCGAATTGCTTACTTCCAGATCTGGGTAACACCTTGTATATCCCTGTTATCAACCCGTCAATGAAGCCAATCACCTTCCACATCGGAAAAAACATAACGGTTGCTGAACGCATACCCATCACTTATTGGCCTCAATTTCTAGACGAAACGATTGGAAGTTTCACTAGAGGATCACCAACAGAAAACAAATTATCAGATGCTCTTTCGAAACACCTAGATGGCATGCCTAACCAATATCGATCAGCTATGAAGGCCCTACTTACTAGGTACCATCATCTCTTCTACCACGACAGTAACGCGACCTATCTGAAAAGTACAAACACCACAGAGCATCACATAGACACTGGCAATCATACACCTATACGGGCAGCTCCTTATCGAGTAAGTCGCAAAGAAAGAGAAGCTATTCAAAGTCAAGTTACTAACATGCTCCAGGATGATATCATACAGCCATCATCTAGCCCTTGGGCTTCGCCTGTAGTTATGGTTCCAAAGAAGAATGGCGAACTCCGCTTCTGTATAGATTATCGTCGATTGAACGCAATCACAGTCCGCGACGTTTATCCACTTCCCAGAGTTGATGATTTTCTAGACCATTTAGGAGGGGCGCAAGTTTTCACCAGCCTAGATCTCAAAAGCGGCTATTGGCAAGTCCCCATGAATAAAGACAGTCAACCAAAAACTGCATTTATTACGCCTGATGGACTTTACGAAAGTAAAAGGCTTCTTTTCGGACTTTGCAACGCACCCGCCACATTCCAGCGAATGATGGATCGTGTTTTGACTGGATTAAAATGGGACGTTTGTCTAGTTTATCTTGACGACCTTGTGGTGTATGGGAAAACCTTCGACGAACATAACAGCAAATTAGAAAAGGTGTTTAAAGCCCTTGATGCAGCACAGCTGACCCTGAATCTTGATAAATGTACGTTCGCACGGAGTGAAATTGTTTGTTTAGGGCATCAGGTCACCGCAAAAGGGCTGAGGCCAGATCCCGATAAGCTATCCGCAATCGCCAACTATCCATCGCCAAAGCATGATGCACCGACCAGAAGGCTAACCAATTTACGAAGTTTTCTGGGAATAATTTCGTACTATCGACGATTTGTTAATAATTTTGCTTCCATGGTTACACCCCTTTACAACCTACTACGGAAAAATACTACCTGGACTTGGGGCAGAGAACAAGAACTAGCCTTCCAAAACATCAAAGTGAGTCTACTAAATACTCCGTTACTCAGTCATCCCATTGATGGAGGTACGTTTGAGGTACATGTCGATGCCAGTGGCGTCGGATTAGGTGCCGTACTGATGCAGGAAAACAATAACATCTTACACCCAGTGTCATACATAAGCCGAAGATTGTCACCTGCTGAATCCAATTATCATTCCAACGAATTGGAATGTCTAGCACTTGTGTGGGCATTGGCGAAGTTTAGACATTTTCTTTACGGTCAACCCTTCCGTGTCAAGACCGACAACAATGTAGTACGATGGTTAGCCCAAAAGAAAGATATAAGGGGAAAACTAGCCCGCTGGGTGTTTCAACTACAAGAATTTGATTTCACAATCACTCATTTGAAGGGAACTGAAAACAGGGTAGCTGACGCCCTTTCCCGCCATCCGGTTGACACTGAATCCACAAAGGGGAACTTAAATTTTCAACTTTCCTCTTCACAAGTTAAGCCAGTATCACATCGAAAAAAAACTGACCAAATAACAGAAAAAGGAGAACCAGGAGAACCAATGTCGGTTTGCAGTTACCAACATTATTCCAAGGAAGAGTTAGCCATGTGGCAACAAGGAGATGAAACTATCCAGGAACCGCTCCTCAAATTACAAAATTCGAATTCATCTCAAGAAAAACGAACAAATTCGACGACCCCGTTCGCCCTCATAGGCGGGGTTTTATACCGATTTAGCAAAATCCCTGGAACTCAAGCTCAACTTGTCGTCCCTTCGAATTTGCGACGAGAAATCTTAAGAGCTAATCACGACTCTCAGATAGCGGCCACTTTGGGGTTTTCAAAACCAAAGCCAAAATTAGTGAAAGGTATTGGTGGCCGGGTCTTTCGCTTAGTGTTAAAGCTTACGTTGCTGCTTGCGCATTCTGTCAAAAGAATAAAAAATTACCCAGCGCCATAGGTGAGCTTCAACCCATATCACCACCGACTACCATTTTCACTCTTGTTGGACTCGATCATATCGGCCCTTTCAAGGAAACCAACACTGGAAATCGTTACATTCTTGTAGCTATTGACTACCTTTCTAAATGGGTCATAGCAAAACCCGTAAAAACTGCATCGGCAACTTTGATAGAAAAGTTTCTCCAGAACGAATTAATTGCAAACCACAGTTATCCCCGAAGAATAATTACTGACCAGGGTGCTGGATTTAGGGCGAAAAGCCTTCAACAAAAACTAGAAGAGTGGGGGATTCAACATTCCATCATAACGACCGAACATCATCAATCCAATGGACAGGTAGAACGTGCTAACCGATCTTTGGTAGAAGCATTCAAAGCTTTTGTTAATTCAAAGCATACTGACTGGGATTTGAAATTGCAAATGCTACGCTGGCCATTAATACCGCTAAACAAACAAATACGGAAACAACGCCTTTTGAAATGCTGTACGGGAGAAAACCAGAGTTTCCACTCCAACGAAAATTTCCCTGGCCTCTAAAAACTGCAGAAACCCATAGCTCATTCCTTCAACAAGTGACCCGCTTCCGACGAAAGGTACAGCAGAAACTTATAATTAACCAAGCTAACGTCAAGAAGCGTTATGACAAGAAATGGAAACCGAGGGGTTTCCAAATTGGAGATCTCGTATTAGTTGCCCGAACAATACGTTCACTTCATCTGACACAAAAATTACTACCTAAATACATTGGACCTTTTCAAATAGCGTGTCGACGCTCTCCAGTAACGTATCTTGTAGAAGATATCCCCGCTGCGAGGAAAAAAAGAGAATGGCGACGTTTTTCAGCTCATATTAATCAGTTACGAATCTTTAGAACACCACAAGAAGGGGATTGGAGGGCCTTAAAACCAAAGAAACTGAAATAAAAAAAAAAAAAAAAAAAATCCTATTCTACCAGAGGAAAAAAAATCGTCGTCGATATACTTCATTGTCTACTCATCTATTCCTTACATGTTTTTGTATGTCAAAACCAGAATATTTGTTTGTATTTTAATGTTTTTCGGTTTTCTTGAGAGAAAACACGAGTCAGGAGAGGCCGTGTAACGAGCTGCGAACGTTTACTTCTTCGTCATCTCGTCGATTGCCATTGGTTTTCAAAAGAAATGTAGAGCAAACGTAGGTGAGAGAAGAAGAAGACGCAATGAGCTGTTGTGGTGTTCATTCACGTTTGGTTCGTCTAACGTTGTGTGTATGTTAGAGTTAATCTGAGAGTGTAAAACGGAAACGATCTCCAACTCGGTATGCTTATCTAATCTTAACATTATTAGTTATTAAGCGAGAAATGTATAAGTTGAAATTATGGCGAGTAACGTTGTGTAAATGCATTATGGCGAGTACCTTTGTGTGTTGAAATTATGGCGAGTAACGTTGTGTAAATGCATTATGGCGAGTACCTTTGTGTGTTGAATTATGGCGAGTACCGTTATGATTTTGTTATGTTATGACACTGTAAGTCAGGAAAATAAAGCCGAGCTGGAAAGCTCTTAACAATATTGCCTGCAAGTGTTTACTTTTGAACTTATATACTTAGGATGTGGATGTGGTGGGTTCCGGCATAATCACGCACAACGTGCAACCCGTACGAAACGGTAAGCTTGCAATTTTTTCCCAACCCAAATCCCAACGCGTGATTTTTTTTTGTACTGTATGTAGTTAAAAATTATACTTCTTTTGTGGCGTGCCGTTTACCCGCCTTGCTTTGTGTTGTGCGTTTTGTCCTTTTTTTTCTTTTTGGGGCGGCCCACACGTTTTGGTCGTGAGACAATTTTTTTTCCGTCTTTCTTTTTGAGCGACCATATCGACGGGACGGCATTACCTTTTCAATGGTTCATTTTTTTCTCTCCTGTTTTTTTGACGGGCAAGAAAAGATCTTTGGTGCGAAGCCTTGCCGTGAGGCCATTTTTTTTTGCTTACGGCCTGTGTTTTTTTCATTTTTGTGGCATTTAGTCTCTTTTGTTTTCTTTTCTTTTTTGCATTTTACGGTGATTCTGCATGTCGGATTTGGATTCCGACATTACAGACCCCTTTTACGGTTTCAAACCCGAATACTATCTTCGGACCCCGAGAGGAACTGCTCGTGATCCGTCCGCAAGAGCTCGTATCGTCCGCCCAGTGCCGCATCCGCCTACGACGAAAACGAGTTGTCAGAAATCCGAATTTGTTCTCACGGGAGCAGAGCCGCCACCGATAAACACGGCAGACAATGCAGAGCTGATTGTGGCTCTTAATCGGTTTGCGGTAGTCGCGGCGACTGATGGTGCGGCGAGGTAAATTAATCAAGTTGCCTAACTCGTCGGCATCATCCACGCATAACAACAACAAAACAATGAAGCTATCCAAACGTAAGTACCGGTAGACTTCACGGCTTTCCTAGCGCGACTCCGGGACCTCGAACAACTTGGTTTGACTCCCGCAATGCCAAGTGTACCAACCCCAATGTTACGATGGGTGTGCAAACAACGCGTTCTGTTTTGACAGTGCCTCCGACGAATGTTGCTCCAGCAACGCCAGATTTGGCCGCAGTCTTCCAAAACTTGGGAGATCGGTTGGTGATCCAAATTTCGGCTTCGTTATCACGGCTGACGTTTGACTCGAGCCCTAACGTTCCGCGAGAGGTGGTGGAGGATATGTCCCAAGAGGCCCCGCCACCGAGGCCATCATTGGGTAAAATATATGATTTGTTTATCTTTTTTAAATAAGGGTTGGGCTGGTTTGGCGCAAAACCCACATAAGTTAGGTTGGGAAATTTAAGTCTAGACACCCTTTTCTAATGCCCCCGGTGTTATGAAAAATAGAGAAAGTAGTGTATACTTTTTTTGTTAGACCCCTAAACCTCCTCCCCCAGGATAAGATAAAAAATATCGCAACAAAACATAGTCAAATCCCACCCGCCTCTTAGGAAAACTTCGTAACCACAACGCGGTAAAAATTGGTTTGGTGCGTTGTGTACAACCATCTCGCCACGCCTCTATTACGCTCCCGCCGTCTAAGCATGTTTCCTGTTATCACCATGGTTTGCGCTACTGTAGCCGTCCTAGTGGTACATGAACTGGTTTGTGTTAGTTATCACCTTTTCTTGTCACAGTCACAGTCAGAGTCGTCTGCTCTCGCGTCTGATGCTGTACTTGTACTAGGATAATAATATATAAACAGCTTGAACTCTTAAATTTGGAGGTCCCAACGACTCACAAATACATAAAAGATATTACCGTACAGTAATAAGTCCTGAAAGTACGTGTTGCTAGAACAGGTACGAGCAACATATTAGTCAGAACTTTACACAGTTGGGGTAAGCGAATGCATAATACTTTTAAAAATACGGCAGTAAAGGCAACTATCGAGATCAATCCTATTTATCCAGCCTTATCCTTTGCAACATTACCTCCACTATACCCCACCTTAGAAACACAAAACTTAGAAATACAAAACCTCAGAAAGAATTTTGTAATAAAATGGAAAAAGCTTGTAGAGCTCGAACGTAACTATTTGTTCGAAAAAATAAACCCTATCAAACGCCATCAACAACAATAATATTAATCAATTGGAAGAGAAGAGAAAAATTTCCAACAAAGAGCTCTACAAAACAAACCAACAAGAAACGCTCTACAACTTTACGCCTACTCACTAATAAAACAAAATCTTGAAACAATCGACGACACCCATACGAATCAGTCAGCAAAACTGCTGAAGCTTTAAAAAATCAGTTATTAAAATCGGGCGAAGAAAATAACTTTCTCGTCACTCTTATTAACCAATTAAAAATCATACATGGTTAAGAAACGAATTCTTCAGCAGAACTTTATCTGTCCTACAAAATGAAACCCTAAACCAGCAAGTGGAAGAGCAGCACTTAAAAGATCAAATTATTGCTGAGAATACAAATTTGCGGAAACAAATCGAGAGTAACAAAAAGAAGGCAAAGAGTTCAAAGTAGGGGAGAATGGGATGAGCCGGGACAGTGGCTGAAATCGGACCGCTGGAGGCAAAATAATAAATATTGATTTAAAATTTCAAAAAATATATAGTATTTGTATACATGTGTCCTATTTAAGGTGAAAGTCTTAAACGAATATGTAAAAAAACACATTGAAGTTATTTGGAAAATAAAAACGGTATCTTATTCGTTAAATTTTCCGCCGCTATTAAGTGCTTTTCTTCGCAATAACACAAGTAGTTAATATTTTAGACATAGAAAATTATTTTATACACGGTCAAAAAGACAATCGAGTAATTTATGTAGAAGTTATGGCCGAAAAACAAAATGCGTGTCCACACACCCTATTAACCCCTACTAACCGTCCAAGGATACAGTCCTCAGAAACACCATTTGTAACAATAAACTCCTCTACCAAAATTGACTCCCCGTTTAGTACGGGTAAAGTAACTTTTCTAACCGTATGTAACTTTTTCTCCCCTACATCTTATAAATCGAAATCAAGTTGACTGCTGATCATTTGACTTTTCTGGGGCAACTTCCTAAATAATCTCTCGTGAATAATGCTCTTAGACGCTCCTGTATCGAATAATGCCTTAAACGGGATCTGAAAATTTTTTAATGGAATTCACTGTGCCGATTCATTCGTCAATTCATCGAAAATCAGCACTGTTGGAGTTGGCCTATAGCTAGAATCAGTAGCTGGTCTCGAAAAAGAAGGTTAAGGAGCTGTTGACCTATTCGGAATTTCAGTATATGATTGCGTGACATTGTACTTATTAACGCGCGGAGGAGGTCTCCAATTTCTGTCCTGGCTATTGCTACAAGCTTGGAAAGAAACCTGTTTTCTATATGGCGCTCGGTAGATAAGAAACATTATGTTTTTTATCAAATTTCCATTGCCTTACCGCTTGAGTTAGTTCGTGGATGGCACTCTTTTAATTTCATCGTTCTGAATTTTAGGCTCACCAACGTGGTTATTACCGTGTACAATATCTGCTACCGCATTATTAACGACTTTTTTGGTCCAATATTTTCTTTAGTCTTTAATTCTGCTTCCTTGGTATCAGATGGCTCAGTAACTGGCCTAATCAAATCGTGTTTTTCCCTATCACTTTCCATGGCTTCTATCGTAATGCGTGCACACGCGTTGCAGTAAGAAGATCATTAAAATTCCTGAGTTCTTTATATTTATCCTACGACTGCAATTTGGAATCCAATCTCTCTAAAAAATTTTGCATAAGGGTTTCTGAAAAATTCGCTCCTGAATAGCCTACAGGATATGCGCGCTTGAAATTTCCTGCAACCGATTAGTATATTCTATAATCTTATCTCTTGGCTTACACGTTACACTGAGCTTTATTGAATTTCTTTTGATGAGCATCTGCGTTTTCATTTCTATCAAAATGATTAAGAGAAGACTATTAATCAAGACATAATCATGCGGATGAGCTTTCAAAGTTGCCTGAATAATCGGAAAAGCTTTATTTATAAATTTGGCTCTTAGCATCTGAATAGTTTTTTCTTCTGACCAACGCGACCCATCTACGATACTTTGAAAAGGTTCTAGCCAGGAGTCGAAGCGAACAAGAGGACTTCCAAAAAAAGACGGAAGTAATTGTAAACGGGAGAAAGTGTACTGGTTACTCTGAAGGTCGTTTAAGTCGTTGACCGGGGCTGCTCGTGAAGGGGTGAGCAACAGCGGTTTGTCGTGGTTTTGTATGAGTAACAGCGATTGTCCCAATTGTACTTCTGTTTGTGTGAGTATTGGCTAGATGTACAGTATCCTCCACAAAAAAGAGGCACCCCCCGGTCGCCAAAAATAAAATAATATATTACTAGCGCTAGATGGCATTTAATTTTTGCAACATATAAACAAAAAAAGCATGCGTTTTTTTTTGTTTGTTTGTTTTGACGGCAAAATTCCAGACGGTTTGCCGATTTCCGATTTTTTTTGTAATTTTGCTTCGAGCAAAATAAAGAAAACTGAAAATTTGAGAAGTCTGGAGAAAGGCACACATTGTCTGAATCGTAACCTTTTCCCAACCTCACTTTTTTTTCCAAATTTTCCGTTGTCGTATTTTTGCCCGCAGGAAATATTAGGAAAACTTTTGGCTAAAGGCGATTTTAGAATACAGACAATATTATTTTAGGTTTTGTTCGATGAATCTAAATTAGAATTAAACAGGAGTTTTCCATCCAATTTAAGTTCAAATCTATCGATTACAAAAAGGCTTCAATTATGAATTGATGATAATGGCTGGTGAACGAAATACTAAAACTTATTTCGTTCACCAGTTTGCTTAACTTAAATAATAGTCTTCTTAACAATTTTCTGTTGAATAATTTAGATTAATTAAAAAAAGCTAAAATAATATTGTCTGCATTCTAAAATCGCCTTTGGCCAATAAGTTTTCCTAATATTTCCTGCGGGTAGAAATACGACAACGGAAAATTTGGAAAAAAAAGTGAGGTTGGGAAAAGGTTACGATTCAGACAATGTGTGCCTTTCTCCAGACTTCTCAAATTTTCAGTTTTCTTTATTTCGCTCGAAGCAAAATTACAAAAAAAAATCGGAAATCGGCAAACCGTCTGGAATTTTGCCGTCAAAACAAACAAACAAAAAAAAAACGCATGCTTTTTTTGTTTATATGTTGCAAAAAATAAATGCCATCTAGCGCTAGTAATATATTATTTTATTTTTGGCGACCGGGGGGTGCCTCTTTTTTCTGGAGGATACTGTACATTTCTCACCGGTTCTTATCGATCCATT
This sequence comes from Daphnia carinata, assembly GCF_022539665.2. Classification (NCBI taxonomy): domain Eukaryota; kingdom Metazoa; phylum Arthropoda; class Branchiopoda; order Diplostraca; family Daphniidae; genus Daphnia; species Daphnia carinata. The sequence continues at coordinate 9,127,299 of NC_081335.1, read as the reverse complement.
GGCTAAAAATTTACATTTCGTAGCGAACAACGGTGAAAGGCGGGTGACAGATAAAGGAACCTTTGACATTTTCCGGTTGCTATATTACAACAGAAAATCATATTACATATGTGATATCTCATGTGTAAGAGTTATCAAACTAGGGACTGCTTGGCGAACAATGTTGTACACGTGTGATGTTGACCTTAAATTATGCCAGCTCAAAGCAACGAGTAGATGAACCACAGTTGCTCCATGATTCGACAAATGAAAGTCCATTTATGTCCTCTTCCCTAATAGGCTGCGTATTCCACTGAATTACGCAGCCTAATATTGTATAGAAATCTGACGACGATAACAAATGGGCCGTACACACTGTATCAGTTACATAGCCTACCTTGTTTGCCTTACACATTCTAAAGAAACTTTTTGACAGCGATTTCCTGTCTGCACATACAGCATTCTGCTTATTGTTAGATAGCTACGAGTGCACATATACAACTCGAATTAATGCACAAAGCTATGTTGAATGAAAATAGACTGTTTTTGTTATTCTGTCAGGAAGAGTAAACGCAGTAAAAGTCCTAATAACTTTCGTGGTGACTCAATACGACGTAGTCTACGTTACTATTACATACTACTCTTTCGCGCAATTCACATACTTTTATGTACATCCCTATTATAAAACCATCCTCTCTAGTAATTTTCGCACCAAAATACGAGGCCTGTTGCCTAAAAAACAGTTTAATGATGATGTGTGGGCCTATTTTCAACATAGGATCACAAAGCCAGTCGCGGGTTATTATGGCCTTGATGGCTCTAACCGTCGAATGTGCTTTTGTCAAAGGTTTCACGTCCGAAAGTAATAATTCGAAGGTTAGATTGATGCCTGAAACTGGGTATATTTTGGGCGTCTATGGTGTTGAGGTAACTTTGCTCGATGTACAGCCCCATAAACGTGTTGCAAAAATCAGATGATTTCGCCGGTCGTCGCCTATGCAATTCCCGGTCTCGGTTGACATTCCGCCTGGTTGTCCATCGCACCAGCAATGCTACCTATTGAAAACCAAACCAAACATTACTTTAAAAATTAGTTTCATAAGTACTGTTAGTTTATACTTGATATCGTGTTGACAGAAGGCTGTTTGCACCTGATGTTATCAATCACAAATAGCTTTTTAACTCGAAGACCACTCGATTTACTGTGATCTGTTGTTTGAGATTTTTTTCTACACTGTTTAGGTGCTGTTTCCTCCCAAACTATAACTCGCTTCTTGCTTTTGGATTTCATTTCTAAAAGCGAACGACTTTTTTTTTTTTTTTTTTTTTTTGGGGGGGGGGGGGACTTTATTGAAACGTAGTTCACATCAGAGGCGGCGCACCTGAAGACTCCATGCTGGGCGAAAATACTGAAACGGGCACGCCAAATTGAGCTGCCACTTCTAAATCGGCCAAAGCGATCCAGCGTGCTGTCACGCGTAGCGGCCGTCAATCGCAGCACGTGGTTATTGAGCTCAAGCAAATCCAGTACAGGCAAAGTTTCCGATACGTCTAGCTCATTACTTTCAGAGCCGACATTTGGCAGTGGGCTCAAACGGATTTCAGCGGAAACTGAGACTTCTGAGGTTTCGTAAGAAGTCAAATCGACGGCCTCATCTGCTTCTTCTTTGACTTCGTTTGCCACTTCAGGCAGACAAGTTGTATGGCCGACATATTGGAACACGCTACAACTTTTCGAAGTAGGCAAAGCTTCGATATTTTGATTCGAATCATTGAACGACGGTGGCTTCACCAATCCCCCGCAATCCAGTAATGTATCGGTGCACGATTTTTTATTCTTTGTCATCAACTCGAGCTCCTCAAGATTTCGATTGTTCAATTCATCCAGTTCTTTGGTGGACTCATCCATTAGTTTGCGACAAAAAGGTGCCCTATCGTCTTTTGTTAAGCAATCACGATGAACTAAAGTATAAAATGAGCTAGACTAGCGCATGGTGTCTTTAATAGTTTTTAGAATCACTTGTGTTCGAGATTGCAACTGGAACTGTAGAAATGTCTTTCTTTTCCTCTGCTACGTGGAATTTGGAGATGCTTCATGTTTCTTCGCAATTGCGTTCGTTGATTTTCAGCCGAAGAGGAAGTAAACCAGAATAGAGCAAGCTGGAGTTACTAGCTACGCCTTTCCGATGCTATACGCCACAAGTTTAAGCGTAATGGTTGTTCTCGGCCGGTGGTTGTACTTTCCGCCCGTCCCGACGTCGAATTGTGAGAAGGATGCACTGCGAAAAGGTATGGTACGTTGTTGATAAGTTCCTACCATAATGCGAGGATTCATCCTAAACAAGGTGAGATGGACTTCGTCGAAAAAATCATCATTATTTGGAATCGGCTGGTTGCTATTGGATTTGCCTGAGTTGTCCGCAAAGAGATTTTCGTGAGCCTGGTAGCGTACTTCATTTGTCGGCAAAACTGGCACTTCTGCAGACAGAGATTCTTCTGATGCCGGCGTGGCATCTGGAACAATGCTTCCGCCTGTCGTATCGCTGTTCTCCAAGAAGTTCTCGTTTTTTTTGGTAAGAAAAATCAGCCTCTGTTGGATTTTGTGTTGATGCGTTAGATCTTGCTGGAAGGACAAGATCGGATGTGGATGTGGCGGAATCTTTTTTAGAACGGGAAGATTTTTTCCGTTCGGAACGAAAACGAGGTTGGCGTGGGGGAGCAATGAATGAAGTATGGAGGTCGGATTCACTCCTCGGCAGACGCTAGTTGCGTAGGCTCGGGAGACCTGCCTTTCCCGGTTATGTGCGTTGACGACGAGGAAGGCCGAAGCCTTCCAGTTAGTTGGCGCAATTTTTCAACTTAAGTTGATCCAATGTTGGCTTTAGGATAAGTGACGGCTCTACTTGGGCCGCTCTCGTCCACTTTCTCCATGATATCGATTGCAGAATTCGGATATGGAGAACATATTGGCCGGTCTGCACTATAAGCCCGTCGATCTCTGACGGCTTCGCTGTAACAATTACTGGAACTGGTATTAGGTGAACGAGACCGTGCAGGTCGATGAGGAAATGAAGTATTATCTACAACCATTTCGTTTAGGGGTTCAGTTAACGTCACGTAAAGCGTATCTTTCTTAGTTTTTTTTTATTGGCTCGGGAAGAGATTGGCTACTAGCTCGGCTACTGGTATTTCTCGTAAACAGCCCAGGCTTTTGGTCAGCAAACGGCGTAGCTTTCGCCATCGTAGTAGACGTGCAGATGGAGCCATGCAGCCGTGCGGAGTCACTCCATATTGCGTCTTGTTCTTGGCAGCTTTCGGAGCAGTAGGTTTCACAGACCATCTCCTGGTCTTGACTGTTGACAAAATACTGAGCTTTGTGTGTGGTGGCAGAGGTAGTTAATGGTAATGGCCGTGCGAAGGTAGATCGACTACACCAAAAGAACTATGTTAAGTGCAGCGATAGAGCGACGCTGCTGCTGTCTGTTGTTGCCAACTTAAATGTTGCTGAGCTTCATCATCAGAAGAGACTAACTCTTGAAGAATAATCCAACTCCTATCACTGTTGGGTGGCGGAGAGAATTGCGTCAATAACGACGGGGTAGAGGGATTGGCGTTCAATATGGCTGTGGGCACAATTCGGGATAGGCCTAGTGAACAGGGTGAACCTAAAGACTCTGACGAGCCGTCCTTATATCCGGAGTCTGGCAAAGGCTTGAGATCGAACGGTGACCTATTGAGAACTGTATTATCACCGACAAGTAAGGCACAATTTTGAATTGGATAAGCTAGTTCAATGGAGGCTTCTCAACTACAGTGGATAAACGGCGACTGGCAGTGTTGCAGTCGCAAGCTAACAATCCGACTGGGTAGAAGAGGCGTCACCGTTGATAGTAAGTGGAGGATAATACTGAAGACGACGGCAGGGAAGGAAAACTAAAGATAGTCCCATGGTGGTAGGTGTGCGGCCAACCTGGACTACAGCCAGGCAACGCTCTATATTTAGAGCTTTGAGACGAAGCGGGGCTAAGGCCGGCAGGAGGGCAGTCTCGGCTCAGCTCCTCTACAGTGACGACATCGGTCTCAGCGCCATCTTGGTGTTGCATCGACCGGAAATGGGAAACTTTTTTTCTTTTTGACACCAGGGGAAGATAATTCCGTGCCCCATCATCGATCCCGGCGCCAGTAAACCGAGTCCACTTTCCCGTACATAAGTTAGCGGTGCTTTCCAACTTGGACACACCGTCTTGATTGAGTGTCAATGAACCTAATCCTCTTCTTTCTGATAGGCGATGTCTTGACTTGCCAGTTTCTGGTGTGTTCACATCCATTGTGCCTCAACTAATCTTATTTACAGGGAATTCACAGAACTGTCCTTGTACTCCTTTCAAACTGAAGGTTCACGGCGTGTTAAGGTGTAGCACCTGGTTGAATGACAGCCTAAAATTACGCAAGCTTCAGAAGATGAAGTAACATTCACGTTAGACCTATTCAAACACAAGTGAAGCAGAACAGTGTAGCAATGGCCGACGCCATTGATTGTGCTGTAGGATATATTTCTTGCAAAATTCACAATTTTCGCGAATTTTTACGATCTCGAAATGGCACTTGTTTCAAAATTTAAACAAATAGCCACTATCTGAAGAGAGCGAAGTTCGAAGACTTCTTTTCCGATGGGAGGTTTTGTCTAACACAAACCTCTGCAGCATTTTTACCACGTGATCAACGAGGCCGCACCTTTTGATTTTGACTTTTAAATTTCCTTTACAGCATGAAGTGTGGAGACATTCAAATTCACCAGGTGAAATCGGTTGTGGCCTTGTGTTACTTGGGAAACTCTGTCATTGAAGAGGGTACAGAGTACTCTTCTTTTATGTCTATTTTCATTATTTGTTAATTACCAGAGGGATCGTGTAACGATCCCGAAAGGTAATTGTAATTGTGCTAGAAATAAATGAAGAGACGACCCTAAGGGTGTAGACCCATTTATTTAGCTCTTTAAAGACAAAAAAACAAAGAAACATCTATTCCTTTCCTAATGCCTGGATACGCCCCCTCTCTTCAGACTTATTTCACCAGGGCTTGTAACAACTTTAACAACATAAACAACCAAACAAAACAATGATTATGAAATCAGTGATGGACCAGAGAAAAAACCTGACGTAATTCTGACAGGGGAAAAAAACTCTGTCCGTAACGGTCATGAAAAAAGGTAACAACAGTAGTGCCATTCAAAGATCCACTCGTTAAGAAAAGACACAACAAAAAATTGCAGTTCTTCTATAGCTGCCATCTCGCCAGGGGTTTTCTTAGCCATGAAGCTGATTTGCTGGACGTTCGTTGGACTGATTCCAGTTATGACCACTGCCTCCGCTGAAATGGGCTTTCTGGCTTGGTTTACTCTATCAGAAACCAAAATATAATGAAAATACAAAAGGCTGACGGATATCAAACCACATAATAATTCTCCATAAATGAAGCCAGGGTGGGTCTGGGTGGGAGACAGACCCTTAGGGTCGTCTCTTCATTTATTTCTAGCACAATTACAATTACCTTTCGGGATCGTTACACGATCCCTCTGGTAATTAACAATTGTGCTGCGAAATGCCATTTCGTTAGACCCTAAGGGTGACTTTGTAGATTTGTTTAAATGTGAGTTTGTCCGAAGACTGATGATTCAACCGTTGCCTCCGCCGATCGGTTGTAAAATCTTCTAAACGTCGATTCGTGCGACCAGCTTCCCGCTTTTAAAATTGCATCCATTGACAATCCGTTGTTTGACGCCTTAGAAGCGGCCGCGCTTCTAGTTGAATGTGCCCAAAATACCTTCGTATTGATCCCGGCTTCCTTTAGGACGGATTTTATCCATCGACTCACGGTGTTGGGTGACACTGGTTTGTGCGGAGCAATGACTGCTATAACCAGCCTATCACTGTTGTGTTTCGCTCGAAAACTACTGGTGCGCTCTTTGCATGACTCCAGCGTCCTAACCGGACATACCTTTGGATCTGGACAAGCTGTTAAAGAGAATGTTTGCAATGGACCGCTTCTCTGAGCTTTCCTCGGCGCCCCCAACGCGAATTTTACGCTATTTGAACCGAATACTAACGAACTGTATTCAATCGCCGCAATTTCTGAGACTCGCATGAGCGTCGCTAGCGCAACCAACGTTACCATTTTGTACGCTAACAGGTATAGCGGCAACGAATCGTTTTCTCTAACGAAGAAACAAAGGTGAGGACTTGATTAGGATCCCATGTTGCATTGTATCTCGGACGAGGCGGATTTCGATTGTAACAACCTTTGAGCAATCTTACTACTTCCGGCTGCTCGCCTATGGGCATGCCCTCCGCTGGCTCAAGAGTGCTCGACAACATCGACCTATGAAGATTAATAGAACTATACGATTTACCCGACGCATGCAAATTTGTTAAAAATTCCAAGATGTCCGCTATAACAATTGTGAAGGGATTCGAACGCCTCCTCATACACCAATGCACCCAATTTCTCCATGCTGACTCATAAGCGGTTTGGGTGTTGGGCCTAATTCCGGCCATGAGTAAGTCGACCACCGTTGTCGAAAATCCTCGGTCAAGGTACTGTCTCCTGACAGCTTCCAGACGGCCAAGTGTAGCGCGCTGTTCCAGGTAAGCGGGTGACTTTCGTCCAGTGCTGATTTCAAAAGGCTCTGAGACGGCGCAAGAAGACGTGGGACGTCGCACGAGAGCTCCAGCAATAACGGGAACCACGGCTGGCCTATCCAAACTGGACAAACAAAAACCACTACAGATTTTTCCCGCCTGATTTTTTCTAAGCATTTGAAAATTAGGGCGAATGGTGGGAAACAGTAAGCCAACAACCCTTTCCAATTGACTGAAAAGGCGTTTGTTGCCATTGCGCCAGGTTGCGGATGCCATGAAATAAATGATGGAAGCTGTGCGTTCCAAGGTGTTGCGAAAACGTCAACGACTGACGGCCATAGTTCCTGAATGCACTTGAAAACGCGCGGATCCAACTTCCAATCCCCGGCGTCAGGCCCGGCCCGTGACTCTTCATCCGCAACGATATTTAATTTGCCCGCTACGTGAACCGCTTCCAACGATATGCCGCGGTTCTCGCACCTAGTTGTAAGCTGGGCAGATTCGCTAGTCAGGGCCTGAGATCGAGAACCCCCGCAATGATTAATATAGGCTACAGCTGTCGAATTGTCCAAGAATACCCTAATTGAGATATTCTTAGACTGAGCAGCAAACGCCTGTACGCAAACAACGCTCCTAATAGTTCGAGCTCGTTAATGTGCTTTTTTGTATCTGCTAGCGTCCAAGATCCTCTCGTTCTGCTTTCATCACAGCATGCACCCCAACCTGATAGCGACGCATCTGTGTAAATCTCGAGATCTGGTGTGTGGGGAAAGAAAATTTTATCTTGCGCTTTGTTTAGATTAAACACCCACCATTCCAGGTCCTCCCGAGCTTCCGCTGAAAGTGAACATCTAGTCTTCAAATTGAAATTGGCCGATTGCGATCGTTTGATGTAGAACCGTTGCAATCTACGGTAATGCGCCTGAGCGTATGGAATCGCTGGGATCGCCCAGGTAAAATTGCCCATGATAGACGCAATCTTTCGCAAAGAAATTGATTCCGCCGCAAGCGCCGCCTCACACATCTCCTTAACTGCTTTTACTTTGATGTTTGGCAAGGCGAAGGACAATCGAACCGAATCGATTACTAGCCCCAGATACTCTAGGACTTGCGTAGGGACCAACACGGATTTTTCCCAATTTATTAAAAAACCCAGATGTTTTAGCAACCGGATGGTCACGTTAAGATCCCCTAATGTGCTTTCTCCAGACACATTCAAAATTAAGATGTCATCCAAATAGATTATCAGTCTTATGCCCTTTTTTCTTAAAAAACCCATGACAACCTTGAGAATTTTTGTAAAAATCCTTGGCGCGGAAGCCAGACCAAAGGCCAGACATGCAAATTGGAATAAACGCCCCTTCCACTGGAACCGCAAAAACTTTTGGTGGGTAGCAAAAACCGGCACCGTCAGGTAGGCGTCTTTTAAATCTAGTTTAACCATCCAATCCCCTTTTCGTAAAAGAAAACGAGCCGATTCTAGATTTTCCATCTTGAAGTGTTCGTACCGAATAAATTGATTTAAGGGCTTCAGATTAATGATAGGCCTAAACCCACCCGATTTTTTGGGAATCACAAATAAAGAACAAACGAACCCTTCCGACCCGTCGGTGATTTCTCTAATAGCCCGCTTTCTGACAAGATCCCTCACTTCTCTGTCACACACTGCCTCCATCTCTTTGGACATGACAACAGGGACAGGAATTGTGCGTTGGATAGGTGAAAAGCTGAAATCGAGTTTAACGCCATGCGCTAAACTATCGAGGATCCATTGATCGTCTGTTACCACTGTCCAACGATCTGCAAAAGCTATCAACCTAGCACCCACTTGCTCTTCCGCCCGGCGTTTCGAACAAATAATAGATTGCGGATTAAAAACATACCTTTGGCCTCCCCGTAACCAGGAACTAGCCCCAGTCGGTCGTCCTCTTTCCCCTCCAACTCGTTGCGGTGGCTGCTCCCTCGTCTTCCTCGGGCGCAAAACGAAAGGGTGCTTCGATGTTGATTGAGAATGGTCCATTGACCCATTTCCTCTGGACCTGAAACTTGTCTTGGTCTTTGAGGTTTTAGCCAATGTTGCGTCCTGCGATGCTTCTTTAAGCATCGACTCCAGGAACTTTCCCGTAAAAAGGAGCTCTCGAGCCTCCTTTCCGGGTGCAAACGCTTCAGGGTCAGCTGCAAGAAAGTCGAAACCGGGTTCCACTAAGGCAACCACCGATCGCCTTCTCTGCCGGGTAATGTGGTGATAGGCGCGAGACCACTGCTGTAGTGCGTCCTTTACCAAATCCTGGGATTTTCTTTCCGATCTCCATCACTGAGGGAAAAAATGCGGGTATAAAGGTCTATGAGTGGCGGGCCAATATCCATGATCTTGAGTTGCGTCGTGACCAGCGACTCCTCCGCCGCATTGACTGCCTTTAACTTCCCTTTATCCTTTGCCCGTCTGTACATGTAGCCGTCGAGTTTGGGTGGTCTTAACGAAAATTCTTTGTCCACAAAATCAAGCGGAATCCTCTTTGAAATTGCTTTAGATTCGTCAGTTGGCACTCCTTTCGTCAACCAGCTGGAAAGAGCTTCGGTGACCTCTTGTGGCACTACCAACGGTGCAGGTTCTTTACTACCATTCGACCTTAGACTACGGGGCTCTGGGGTACGCGCCTTTGATGAACCCGGCCTCGGCGAGCTGGGTACGGCTGGCGACCTGGCCGCTAGCTGCCCTGCCAAACTCTCTGGCCTTCGATTTTCTGGGCGCCATGGCCGCTTAAAGAACCCTTGCAGACGATCCTGATCTTCTTGGTCGTCTATCACTATTTCTTCCACCTCATCCTCTTCTTGCGGTGGCCCATAGTCTTCCTCTTGCTCGTCGGTTCTCTGCCTATTACCACGGTCAAAACTCTCACGACTTGGCTAGCGCTCGCTGTCCTCATCCGTATATTGCCTGTCCTCCACACGATTATATTCTGCACGAAAAATGTCACGGCGGGAATTATAATTCGCCGTATCACTCCAAAACCCTCGACCAGCCTCACGTGTGTAAAAATCCCGCACGTCAAACCCATAATTTGGTCTGACTCTGCCATAATCTTGATCGTAACGGTCGTAGATTGGGGCGAGGTAGGGACGATCGCGATAAAAACCACTCGGCGTTGGACGTGGGGGGGACCTTTCCCTTTCTTGATAACGTGAATCGTAGTAACTTGGGCGATCACGAAAACGAGAGCGTTCTAAAAATTCTCTTTCCTGCTCCCTATTCGAAAAATTTACGGCACGTGGATCAAACCAATCGCTTCTACGCCTATCTCCGTAATTTCCAGGTGCCGACATCCTTACTCTGTAAGAGCTAAAATAAGTCTGAAGAGAGGGGGCGTATCCAGGCATTAGGAAAGGAATAGATGTTTCTTTGTTTTTTTGTCTTTAAAGAGCTAAATAAATGGGTCTACACCCTTAGGGTCTAACGAAATGGCATTTCGCAGCACAATTAAAAAAGCTTAGCTGTCTGGAGTGAGTCGGGTAATGTTTAGTGGATATAACAAATTGTGATAACTGATGTGCTTTAAAGTTTCGAATATATAGCTTTTTGTAGCAAATCATGCAAAGACTCGGCCTGTTGCGTCCGTTTTATTTTTCGGATGGCCAGGCCGTCTCTCCAATATCTCCAGTGAAATACAAATTTTTCATATCCCTTCCAACAGCAAAAAAAAACAGTGGCTGGCCTAATCACTCGTCAGAACGCCAGACTAGTAAGGCACCATCAATTTGGCAGTGTTTTGAATTTCGATGCGGCACTGTGGGGTTTGGGTGAACCTCGTTTCTGTCCCATGGACCTACCCGAAAACTGAACGATCGGCTACTACCGAGATGGCGTACTTACGACGCGGTTCGGTTCGGTACAAAATACCCGGCGAAACCGATAGAACCACCACCATGTAGAAAAAAGCGGATAGAGGGCGTCAAGTAAAAGAAAATGAAAAAAATTTTGCCTATGGAAATTCTTAAATTTTTTTTATAAAAGCGGATAGTTCTCATAAATGTATTTTCCTTTTATCTAAATTTATGAATTTAAACGTATAGTTCTCCCGATAATAATTATTTAAATTTTATATGTTTCCTGGAGGAGAGAAAACAACGGAAAATGGAAGAATTTCGGCTCTTCGTTTAGGCAATGTTTTCGTTTTTCTTTTTCTTAATATAATCATTATATTCTCTTAACGCCAATAATGCTAATTTTAAAATTAAAATGTAATATTAATAATTGTAGTCACTGCTCTGAGGCTTGTGCAAAAACCCAACATACTGGCACGACAATCATAACTATTAAAATAAGTATTGAGCTGCGCTAACGAAAAAAAAAAGAAACGCATTTTGGTAAATTAAAAGATAACGAAAAATAATAAAATTATTTGAAAAATAATAGGCATTTTGTTACTCGAATAAGCCTAAAAACATATAGCAAATGATTATTACAACATTCAGCATTACCAATGACAGCAACACCTGAATTTTAGTACAATCCCCGCCTGCCATTTCCCCTATGTGATTCACGAAGTGAACTCAACTGTAAAGTTCAGTCTCTTTCGGCCTCTTGCGGCCGGTTCTCTCTTCGGGCAAAAAGCTCTCCCATTAGCTCGGCATCGATCGCTAATGCCATCTGTGCGGACAGAAGGGATGTAGACCTGTGTTCGGTCACCAATAATTTCACTCCGGTTGTGTCATCAAGATTTAATAGCTAATTTAACTCTGGTTAACCTTTACGGGGTAAAGTCACTGGTAGGGCATCAGGCTCTCTCTTTTGAATTTAACTTAAACCACCATTTTCAAAATGTGGTTGTATTTGTTCAATTGGCTCTTGATACCTTGGAAAACAGGTCGTATTCGGGATCACCCTATCGCACTGGTAATAATCGATCGATTATGCTTATGTATGCTGTCGATTACTCGTACTCGACGTGTGAATCCCGGATGTGCAGCCTGAAGGGAAACCCTGCGTGGTATGGGGGGAAAACCAAGAGGCCCCGTACCCCAAAAGAGCTCCATCCCAGAAAGTAATTACCTCCAGTGGTTAACAGTTTCACATTTAATTCCCTAGCTTTGATAAAGCAAGACTTGCAAATGAAGCCGAAAATACCGTTAAAAAAACTAACAAAGGTTGTTATGTTCCGAAATTTAATACAAGTCTTATTATGACTTGAGATTGGCAAATGGGATGTGTTCTTTTCTTTTATCTCAGCAGAATTTGGATGGCAAACGAAAGCGAGAAAAATTTATGATCCATTTTGAAAAATTGTAGCTACGGCTTATAATATACGCATACCACCGCAAAGGAATCCAGTGAAAAATGTGAGCTGTTTTCGGATTTTTTTTCTCCCTTTTGTAAGCCTCTTTTGCGGTTAGAGGCATGTTTACTTTATAGGCGGTTTTTTACAGTATTTGTTTCTTGAAGATCTTTCGTTTTGTTTTATAAATTCCAATTCGGTTATCAAGCTTCAAAGGTGTTTTCATGTCAAATACGTGTGTACATGGGTGCAGCGTTTACTCTTCCCAACATTTAAAATAACAGTCCTACTGGTGATTTGTACCCAAAGAAGAACATGAAAAATATTAGTTAGTGTGAATAAACATGAACTCGATCGTAACCTTTTGCTGCAATAACAAAGAAAACACGAACCAAATCGTCAAGCAAATCGCTTCAGTGGTTGTATCAAAATGATCCGAAACGGCGGTAAGAAAGAAATACAAGACAGCAAAAAAGTTTCCCGTCCTTACGTTAAATACCTGCTTATAACTAGATGAAACTCATACAATCAAGAAGAAAAACTCGAGTCAAGCAGCGTTTCTCCGTAAATCATTTTAAACTTAGAGATAATTGTTATTACGATTCGTTATTATTGTTATTAAAGTTTTAAAGAAACGTATGATATTATTTGACAAGACTATTTCCCACTGAAATTGCATATTTTCACTTAAACAGTGACAGCATTTTTTAAAACTTTCAAACAGTTCCCCATTCTCTAATTGAAATGGAGTCATTTGGACAGCTTGCTTTCTAATTGACTATTTGATTTTAATGAAACATGCAACTCTAATGCACTTTGTTTGACTTTTTATTCACTTAGATCCATAGTAAGGTTGGCAAGTCTAGGTGGACCTTCACCAAGGTCGAACAGTGATATGTTGCCTATTGGAAAGACTTCGTCAGAGGTTTCTCTTTTTTACAATTAATTTGTCATATTCTTCTTTTGTTTTTAGTCTTATATTTGTTTTTATTTTTGGCATGTAGGCTACAGCCTGCAGAAGAAGATGAAGACGAAGAAGATGAGGAGGAACATGAAGATGATGACAGCGAAAGTCGTGAAGCAGAAGACAGTGATATAGACTCCTTTACTGCCAATGGGCCAAACTTTAATCGTGACCGACTGGAACTCGGTCACTTCCTTCACCATTTGCTGATAGTATTGTAGGCTTTCTAGTAGTTGGTCTCCAAGAGTATTACGTACAGGACCAAATTTTGGGTTCCAAATTGCTTTGCTGAGACGCCGAACCAAAGTGCCACTTTCTACCAGTGGTGGGACTAAATCGGCTAAACAGTCGGTGCCAATGCCATCGATAAATGGATAACCGTTCACATGAAATTGATCATCAACGCAGGCAAACGTTTGTGACTCGATGCCTAACATCAGATACTGAATGTCTTTTCGTATTTCATTTTCTTCCATTTTGAAGGTATCTCTGATTGGTAGGCTTCTATCAACCAAATCAAGATTTTCTTCAAATTGATGACAGAGTGCTTCCATGACATGTAAAGGAGCTTGAGAAAGGTAATTCTTTGGCTGGATAGGCTTCTCCTGATAATTTTGCTTCCCAGGTTCTACGAATGCTGGACGTGAATATGAATACGAATGCCCATTGATATCGCGATCGCGCGCTGATGCTATAAAGACTCATCATAAGGATTGCGAAATGGTTCATCAGTAGCGCCTTCACGGCCGTGTAGTAGAACCTCGTAAAGGCAATGTTATTAAAATACTTCCTCATCAGGTGAAGTAGACGCATCCGTAACATTCCATAAAGATGAAGAGCTTCAGGGCGCCAGCTGGGTCTCCTAACAGAATTACTAGAACGCCACCCGTTTCCAAGTCCCGGATTGTTAACGAAATCATTTTTCATTTCGAATATTCATTGTTATTTGTATTGAATTTATATACACATTTAGAGAATAAAAAATTATTTGAAAAATGTTTGTTTTATTGGATACAATATTTATATAAAATATTTAGAAATAAAAAGGGTGGATAAGAGAGTTTTTTTGGGGAAAAATATTTACCGTGTGACAAAAGCGTCTGCTGTATTATTGATATATCATAAACATCGTTGTGACTTCGTTAAAATAGGTGAAATTGTATTGCAGTCCCAATCTAGTTAACTTTTCTTTAGTATTTCAAAATCGGTAAATAATACATTACATATAAAAAGTTAAGCGAAACTATGGGGAAAAACATAAATCTACATATGAACACAAAATAACCATTTAATTTTATAACTCTTCAAGAAGAGTTACAAAATTATATTACAATTATTATTATTTCAATATATAGAAGCATACATATTTATATATACCCTTGATATCAAGCGTATGTAACTGCATTTGACATGGCAATAGCCGTAGTAGGCGAATTTGCCATGTCAACCTGACATGGCAATAGCCATTTCGTATCTTACTGCCATGTCAGCCTGACATGGCAATAGGGTTGACCGTTCTTCGTAGCTACTGAGTTCAGCTGCATGGTATTTTAACATAATAAAGAAAAACAATTGTAAAACTAAATTCACTAACCACATGTACAGATCTGAAGGCAATTTAGTGACTATCACGAAATACAAAGGAAAAAGCATCCATACCCAAATTTGGTGTTCTTGCTCCAACTGGGTCACTTCGTTTTCCTCATCAACTATTAACAAGGAAACATTAAAACTGGAATGGTCCCCAGCTTTTTAAATTCTATTTTTAAATAGTTTGTCATTGTGTACTTGGTTTATCTGCTTGAAACCACGACGGACTGGCATTTCGAGGCACAAGATTTGGAAAGAACGAAAAAGGCATTTGTCAGTATAAAGGTGAAAATTGGGTTTGTATGGCAAACCGTTTTACCAAAAGAAAAAAAAATTCGAGCTTTTTTTTTACAGCTATGGCCATCTAGCGGCCAGATTCCTATTTAATTTTCTAAATACAACTTTACGCATTCTAACCATATAAATATATAATTTTTTAAATTAAGATTTATTTAATTAAGAATTTTATTTGATTAAAATATAACTATACAATAATTATTTTGTTATATTCTACTTACTAGACTTAATTATTATTACTATTAACTATTAACTTTCCATTTTGTACTGCAGCAAATATAATCAATGCAAATATAATGCAAATATAATGCAAATATAATGAATGGTGCAGCCCGTGCCCCCCACATACCAAAGGCAAGGAAGCAATGAGAGCGGCAAAGGCTCGTATTCGTCGGATAAAGAAATGGGCAGCGTCGGGACTAATGGATTCTTCAATGGTGTCGGTGGCGGAGGTGCCGGAGAAGCTATCTCGGTAGCTAACCCGGTAGCTCTTCACAGGTATCTATCATGTGCGTCACGGCTTCTCTTTCTCTGGTCTTCGTCCGTTCTTTTGACTTTTGTTTTATTTCTGGCTTTTTCAGTATTTTTTACACGACACCCCTTTTCATTTGTTTTTTTTTCTCTGGTTTTCGTTTGGTTTACTTCCCAGGTAGCAAAAAATAGTGCAGCGATGTTGCCGGAGAGTTGTTTTTTACTTTCATTATTGTATTTTTTGCGCAACCTTCAGGCAATATTGGGTGAGTGTTTGAATCGAAGGATTGAATAAGCCATAGTCAGTTACTATTTCATGTACATTGCTTTTGCAATGTTAACGGGATATTGCATTCTAGGCATTGTTTGATTGTTTCCGTTGAAATATTAATAAAAAAACTTCATCACCTTAATCAACATGCAAATTTGGTAATGTGATATAAAGAATTATTTAATGGTGACCAAAAATGATTTTAAAATGTGATTCTGATAAAAATTTGTTTCAACACACGTTTTAAAGTACAAACAGTATATTAGCATGACATATCCATAGGTTTTAAGATGCGCAGAAAAACAAACATTGGTTCACCTGAGTGGGAATACATTCATTCACGGCTTATGCAAAAGAGGATAAACAACATTTTGTCGCTTATTATATGGAAACACCACACACTTAACACATTTATCAAATTTTTCAATTGGGAAACGACGAGATGGAGATATTCCTTCTGTCAAGAAAATATTTATTTGGGAAGCCTTTACTGGTGTATTGAAAACTTCGATCTTGTTTCCTCGACGACATACGCAAAATTGCAGCTGAGATGCTACAACATACCTTTCCGATACCGATAATATCTCAAACGCTAAGCCATCACTTGTAATGCAAAATCTTTCTGATTTTTTCGACACATCAAGAGTCCCTATTTCCAGATGTTTACCACGTGAATGATAGTTATAATCATTAGACCTTGCTCCGATATCATCGACGTAATCTATTTCAGAAAGGCGACGTTTCAGTTGAGCGAGAGGCAACTTAGCGGCCCGAATCAATCGCTTAATCTTACCAAGGTAACTTTCAAAAGAAAACGCACTGAATGAATCTAGAGGGCCATGAATCAAACAATCTTTAGCTAAATGTATCAATGAATGAACATTGTACACAAGATGTTGAGTTCCATAAATCCGCTGGAACTCACCCACGAAATAACGAAGACATTCGCCTGCATATTTGCTTTGGTCTACGGTAGATTGAGGATGTGCTAAAATTCGGGTTGCCACGTGAAAATAAAGAAAATGCTCATATTTTTCTTCCGAAAGAATTGTTTTCAAAACAATTGGGCCGACATAAAGCAGGAATGTCCTAAATTCTACCGCTTTCCAATGAGCTAGGGTTTCAATCGGGCGACACTTGGATTGAATTCAGATGGTAGCATTGCTGCGCATTCCTTCATTTTGTTATTAAATAAAACAATTTGTTGGCTTGAAAGGCAGTGCGGAATTTTTTGCCTCTCCAAATGTGTTTAATTAACCGGCGCATGACACCAGGACAAACAAGATGCAAATAATCCAACGGAAAATCATAAATCATGTCGAGGCGCTCGATTTCTATAAAAGGACTGATTCCCGCATGGTGATTCTCATCAATTCGCGACCTAAAATTATTGTCCGTACGCAGTTCTACATTTAGATCATCAAAAATAATCCTATTTTCCCAATATCGCCCATAGACCATACAGCGCTCACATGAACCGTACCCCGAATGTCCTTTTATAGCTTTTAAAAAACTACATGCTGGTGCGTCGCACACGATTTACTTTAACTGTAACCGAAACTTCTTCCCATTCCACGTCAACCCATTTGTAGCAATATTTTTAAAGTCCGAAAGAAAATTTGCCAAATAATGCTTTGCGCTTGGGGGTTTGAATCGCCGTAATAGCATTGAACTACAAATGGCCGACAATCGTCTGAATTAACTATTTTACATAGCATTGGCCAAAAGCAGCTCGTGCTGCTCTTGAATAAGGGAATGCCATCCACATTTATTTGAATTTCAATAACTTTCGAATTATTACGTAGTCCAAACCCTGGAATCTTTATCCTTTTCAATAGTCCCGTCTCAAGTCCAAGGTACACAAAGTTTGGATCACATTTCGCAATATCCGTCCTACAAATAGTTCTAGGATCTCTAGGTAATTTTATATCGCAAGTCGTGCGAAAAAGTGAAGCTATGTCCGCTACTGCACTTAGCGAAAGGCCGTGTTTGAACTTAATACACGCAAGCTCGTCCTTAACTTTGTCTTCAATAGACCATGCAACATACATTTCATAAATTACCTATGTTTTTACACATTGCAGAAATTTTTGCATCCACTTCGTCTTCCAGAAAAGAGCATCTGATTACGTAGAACCATCATCTCATCATTCCTCACCAGCATTTTCAAGTTTTTGTTGCTCTTCATCTTCAACTTCCTCTAGCATGCAAGACGGTAAAAAACATAAGCTTGGGTTAGATACCTTTTTAAAACCATTTAGTTTACTTTCAGCAGACGTTGACCAAAGTTTATCGGCATTCATGAATGTTGATAACATAGATGTCACTGGAACAGGGGAACTTCCTAATTCGCCACCTCTTATAAATACTGCTGAAAGGACAAAAACGTAAGCCAAATTTGCTTTGTTTTGTTAAATTATGTAATTGTAAAATTTCACCATTTATTACCTTTGCCTATACAATGTAACGTCTTCTAAATTGCAATACGTCTGCTTGTTAACTAACATTTTGCTTCAAATTTATCAATAGGCATGCCCTCACCTTAACCATGATGCAAATAAAACACCTGCTGGAAAAACACGTGAAAAATTTTGACGCGAGATTCGATAGAATTGAATCTCGAATAGACGCAATTGAAAATACAATGTCAATATTGACAAAGACGAATGTTGACATAGCAGACGACGAAGACGAAGCTGATGATCTGGTGTTGCCAATTCAGAATATTCAAGATATTGAAAAACTGAATCAGAATTTGAGAAACAAAGTGTTAAAAAAAAATTTGTAAGTGTTTTTAAATTTCTAGGATAAAATTAAAAATAATTTACTGCTTGAATGTTTCTAAATGCAGACAGATGTTACAACTATTGGCCTCTGTTGTCTTTGTTGCAAGTGCTGCCATGTTGTGTTTGACTTCCTTACCGTGCTTGTCTCCCTTACTGTTACCTTTTCACCCTTAGAGGTCAGGTCGAACCTTAGTCGACCTCTGGCCTCTATGTTTAGTTAGTCTGGGACTCGGGATTTGGCCCGATGTCCGACAGGACGTTAAGAGGGGGCTCTGCCGTTGGCTGGCCGCCCTCGCGTTAGTCCTTAAGAAGGAGCTCTGCAGGATTGCTGGCTTCCCTTCGCGATTGTTGTGTATGTTTGTGTTAATGTTTGTTGTAAATAGTTTATGTGTGTTTGAATATTGTCTTGTATGTGTGTTGTATAATGTGAATGTCGTATTTTCCCTGTGAATTTGTTGGTATAAATGGAAGAAACTGTAACACAGAGGAACTCTATCGTACGTGTGGAGTGGATGGTCCTAAAATGGCTTACGGAATCATGAACAAGCTGCTTACAAAAGAGGTAGCAACCCAATACGTACTAAAAAAAACCAACGCAAATAAGGAGAACCCCAAAAAAGTTTTTATGGATCACTCCAGAATTTACAAATGTGTAAAAGGTATGTAATTTATTTACTTTTCCAGTTATTTCTGCTACTCATGACTTCTTTTATGAAATTATATAGATGCGGTATTCAAGCGATACCCACTTACCAGTCCGAGCGACATGGATACACAGCTATCCCTTTTTCTGGTGCGTGCGCCAATCCGTCAAAAGAAAATCATAGGCCCTATTTCGCGAAGTCCCCAAAAATTACAATCTGCGTCATCGACATCAGATGAAGAGGAAGAAGAGGCAGTACAAATTGCGCTTGCAATAGAGTCAGATCCTGATTAATGTTATTTATATGTCAATTTACACTGAGCTTTCATCCTGTCCATTCGTAACCAAGATATGTTTATATATGTAAATACAGAAGTTTTGTCTATCAGTTCGTCTTCATATTGATTAATTTATTATAAATTTAACTAGTTAATTCATTAGTTTAATAATATGAAATACAAACCGAGAACAATCAATATAGTGTGGCTATTTACAATACAAGCATTCAATGTTGCACAACAATATTGCTTCAGTATTGGAAAAGCAATAATATTGAAGTGCAACATAAAAGTGGGTGCAAAACAACATTGCCACATTATTAAAAAACATTGAGGCAGTATTACAATACGACACCAGCAGGACTTTGGTGCAATGTTGCTGGAGAATTTTTTGCTACCTGGGTGGTTTATCCAATAAGTAGTGCCGGAAGTGTTTAATAGAAAATACTACAGCTAAGGCTTCTTTTTCTACACTGGCGTATTTTTGTTTGGCCGGTTTTAATTGTCGACTCGCGTATGCTATGGGTTTTTCTACACTGTGCTGTATCTGTGAAAGAACAGAGCCGATTCCGTAATCGCAGGCATCGGTGAACAATAAAAATTCGAGGTCGAAGTTAGGGTATGCTAATAGTGGGGGAGTGATTAAATATGTACGTAGTTTTTCGAAAGCCTTTTGATCGTCATCCGTCCAAACGAAGGGCTTGTTTAATGCCTTTTTATGGGTTTTGGCCTTCAATGGTTGGGCAATAGCTCCGAAATTTTCAATAAAGCGTCGAAATACCCAGCTAATCCTAAAAAGGATCGTACTTCTTCTACTGACGCTGGAACTTCATAATTAGCCATTTTGTCTATTTTGTCTGGGTCCGGGCCGATACCGTCGGTGGAAATGATATGCCCCAGATAATTAACTTATAGTTTCATGAATTGACATTTCTTAAGTTTTAATTTTAATCCTGCGTTTTTAATTTAAGAGAAGACTTCCCGAATGTCGCTCAGATGGCTTTTGAAGGAGTCGGAAAAAATGCTTACGTCATATAAATAAACTAGGGCTTTCTGCCCTGCAACATCTATTAATATATGGTTCATTAATCGCGCATTAAGGTACCCGGCGCATTATATAATCCAAACGGCATTCTAATAAATTCGTATAGGTTATTTTCTACGATAAAGGCAGTTTTTTCTTTAGGTGATTCTTCTAGTTCGATCTGCCAATAGCCTAAGGCCAGATCCAAGGTTGTAAAGAATTTCTTTCCGTACGGTCTATCTAGAGTGCTATCAATTCTTGGGAGTGGGTAAGAATCTTTCTTTGTTAATGTATTTAGTTTCCTATAGTCGATACAAAAACGAATTTCCCCTGTTTTTTTAAGTACTAAGATTACTGGTGTTGCCCATGGGGATGTTGAATGCCTTATTACGTTCGCTTGCAACATTTCTTTTATTTGTTTCTCTAATTCTTCCTTTTGGCCCTGGCCTGTACGGTAGGGTCGAAGTCGAATAGGTCCTTTCCCTTCTGTATCAATGAAGTGTTTAATCAACCCTGTACTCCCTAATCCGGAGTCTTTGGTCGCAAATAGTTCAGTAAATTCATAAAGAAGTGCCGCTAAACGTTTTTTATATTGGGGGTCGGTATCCGGTTCTGGTACGTGTTCCTCGTTAGGGGGATTCGCCTGAAAGCAGACTCTTGACCTGATGATACTTTGCCTATCAGATGACAAGAAAATTCTACCTCTCCTAGGGGACTATCCTTCGGCAGAGTATGTGCCCTATGGATTTATTTTCCACGAAGATCTGATATCTCCCGTTTCTGTTCCTAGCATTTACAAAATCGCCCATATAAATATTCCCTCAGGTAAATCCATACTCTGGGGAAATAAAAAGAGAGAACTGGTGTCCATATTATTGCCAGTCTCCTGAAATGTGGCCTCCGCGACTTGAGAAGATCTGGGGGCAATTAAGACCCTTTTAACTTAATAAGTCATGGTTGTTTTAACTATTGGCTCTTGGCTCTTCGGTAATAAACCCTCTTGTTTTACTTCTAGATTACTTTCCGGTCTGTCACGGACAAGGAATATTGTTTTAGAGCGGCCATCAAAAATAACTCGTGTTTGTCTGCGGCGTCCAAACCCAATATACATGCATCGGAAATACCATTCGTGACAATAAATTCTTGGTCTAGTATATTGGCGCCGTAAACAACAGGTAGGGAGACTATCCCTAATGTGAACAATTTCCTATTGTGCACATCGTATAATTCTACGTCAGACTCAGAGCAGCTTAGTTGATGTTCCGACGTTATTTGATTAAAAATATCTATATGTAATAGGCTCCTGACCGCGCCAGTATCGAATAATGCTTTAAACGGAGTATTGTGAATCTTAACGGAAAGTCGTGGGGCTGCTGATTTACTGAATGCTGCAATTTTTGCGACTGATGGTAACATTTCGGGGCTTACTGGCCTATTCTCCGTCGCCCTGACTCTATGACCGGCCCTTGTTCGTTTCCCTGATTCATAGAGTCATTAGTTTTGTTGGGCCTTATTAAGTTTCTCTTATTGGGACAAAACTTTGCTATATGGCCCAACTGTTGGCAAACGTAACAAGGTAGGTGGCGTGCCTGGTGTTGTCTGCCGTTTTAAATATCGAAAGCACGATTCGATGCTATGGTTATTGAGACCGCAGTTGGAGCACCCTACGGCGTTTTGCATTGACCTGTTTTGTTGGGAAGGTTGCTGAACTGAGACATTTTCGTCGCCTTGGCCGGAGGCGTTTGTGAACGGCTGACGGAATCCGCTCGTTTGGCCTTGGCGAGTTAAAGTATTGCGAGGGGCGGGGCTTGAAAAACTGACTTGCTTCGATTGGTTTGGGTAATAATTGGAGTTGCTTCTTATTGGGTGGCGGATTCCATTCTCTTGGCGCAGGTTTGTTCGCATGAGGTTGCCGAGATTCGTAATGACATCCGTTAGGCGATTGATTTGTTGTTTAAATCAGGAGATGTGTTTGTTTCCTGTCGAGTGTGCTCCGTGGTGGCTTTCTTCAGGGTGGAGGCGATTGAGTTAATGTGGTCACATCGTTTTTCGATTGCTTGTAGTATCGCTGTATCATTTTCTGTATTAGTCACTGCATTGACAAATATTAGTTTTTTCCTTTTCTATTGTGTCCGACTGGACGCGCTTGGCGTATTTCTATGTGATGGACACCAATTCTTCGAAGCTAGACACCTTTTTGTGTCTTACAATGTTTTGCAGTTCGGGATCGAGCCCTTGCATAAATTTTTGACGAAGTAGTCTTAATTGAGTTGTTTGTTCTTCTGGCGTTTCTTGATAATTAGAGGCATAAGCTCGTTTATAGAGAGTTTTTAATCTATAAGCATAATTTAAAATATTATCTTTTGGCTTCCGTTTAATTTCGTCGAACTGGCTTTGATAAAGGTCGATGTCTTCGAAACCGTGGTAATTTTCTTGGAAGAGTTTTTTTATGGCTTCGTACTCGTGTATCGCTGGATTCCAAGATATTTTGCAATAAGTCCTAAGCTTCGCGTGACATTTTAGTTGACAGCATGCTAATTATTTCGGAATTGTACCAGTTGGATATATCTACGACGTTGTCGAAAAGTTTGATCCAACGATCGAAGCGAACGGCGGGACTCCCCGAAAAATTTTGTAGTTGATTCAGCATGGTGATAGCTTCCCTGCCTTTTCGTTGTTCGGTTTTACGGTAAGTATTTGATGGTTATGCCATTTCTTGATTGTTCTGGGAAATCCGAGTGTGGGCCCTTGTTTCCTTGAATAACAGCTCTTGGTCTGTGATCTTCTTGGTGGGTGAGTGGTCACCGTGGTATCCCCAGGCGTTTGTATTTCCTTCGGTTGTCTGATAGTCCGCTCCCTTCGGATACGATGTTTATGTGTCGTTTTGGATTAGATGTTGAGCTCGGTTAGTATTAATCCCGATAGTTTAAGGGTTTTGTATTCCTTGTGGTGGGTAATAAACTGGGCGGTTTGTATTTGGATTCCGAGAAATTGAACTTTGGCCCTCACTGACGGCGGAAGAACTGTAACGCGGCTGAGGTTTAACAAGGGTTTGATCAATTGTTTGATTCTGGTAGAGAATAGCGTGATTGCTATCTGATGCTTTTTGTTCAGAGTCGTTGCAAGGGTTTCGAGTGGCTGTATAAGAGAGTGAGTTCCCTGGCGTGTCGCTTGCTTAGGGTTGGCTTGCTTCCGGAGCACTTTTGTGGATGTCTGCGCTGTTTGCGCGAATTGACCCGTTACTTTGATGAATTCGACGATTGATTTGATCTCGATTAAGGCAGCGGTCACAATGCACACAAAAGGGCTATCAGATCATTCGCTTGCTATTGCGCGGCTTTTTGGGCTTCCGCAAGTTTCGTCCTCCCTACGAGTTCGGTTAATTTGCGCAATAGGTCGGAAAAGTGAGGTGGAAGTGGGAAGTGGGAGTGTTGGTCGTAAATCTCCAGATATGCACGCTGAATGGCCTGTCGAAGAGAGTGGATTTGTTGTTCGGACGGGATTCCCTCTCATGTCGTTGTGATATAGCTGATTATTGCACTGGCTTGCGGATATGCTGGGCGTATACGTTGTTATTCCTGCCGAAGTAGATGGGCATATTGTTTGTGTAATGTCACGATCCTTGTCGCAATAGTCCACTTTTCCATACGTTGGTTTGGTCTTTAGGGGATATTGGATGATATCGTTCCTCTCTTCGTGTCCACCGATAGCGTTGTTGTGTTTGCTTAAGGCTGTAAGGATGTTATCGATATCCACGTACGGTACGAAAGGTATAGGACTGTTAATTGCTTCTGTGGTGGAGTTGAGCATGTGTGATTGAATATTTGCCGGTGGAGTGCTGGTATTTCGTGTTGCAATGTGCATGTGCCCTGAGAAGCGATCTACTAACTCGAAGAATGAATCGGAAGCCGTTGGAGAAAGATATGGAGTGTTAGGATTTTTGTTTGTTGCTAGTCCTCCGCTGACAGTTTCGTCCGCGTGATTGTCTACCAAATCGTAGTGCGGTATGATAGTTTCGTTATTTCCTTTGCTGATTTTCTTGACTAGTCGGTCGGTGATAGTTTCTTCTAGAGCCCAGTTATTTATCGGAACGTTTCTTTGTGTTTTTCCTGCTTCGTCAGTTACTAGACGGATTTTTGAGGTTTCGCTTATGCTACGTGATTTAAGAATAGAGGCGGTCTGTGTCGCCCGGACAATAGTGCTTAGTTCTGTAGCTATGGTTTCTAACTTTCTATCATAGTATACTCTCCGTTAGGAATTTCGCAACTTATTGTTAAATTAGACTGTTTTGTCGATTTTTTTGGTGAAAAGAAATAAGCAATTTTATCTACAACAGACACGTTTGTTCTATCGGTGTCTTGGACACGTATCCGCTTGGACCGTAAAATAGCATCGGGGTTATCTACTTGACTCAAGGGTACGTAATTGAGTGTAGGACGGGTAGATCTCTTTCGCAAGGGTAAGGGACTGAAGGTCATATAAGTGTCAGACTGAGTTAATTTTGTTGCAGAATTTGGATTATCAAAAACTTTCGTGAAAATGTCATCAGATTTGCCAGCTTTTTGGAAAAAGGTACGTTTTGTCTTAGGCTTAGCACCTGTATACAACGACATTATAAGTGAGTTCAAAAACTGCTGCCGCCAAATGTAAAGGAGGAAACGACGTTGTCATGCTGCCTCCAATACGGAAAAATAAAACTAAAAGCGGCGCTGCTACTCACAATTAGGGCTCGGCCCCGATCGTCTTTGATCGGGGCAAACCGCGGTTTTTCATTTTAAAATCGTCAAACCATCGGTTCGGTTTAGCCATTTTTGAGTGCGGTTTGGTTTTCGGTTTGCAACTGGGCAAAACCGGTTTGAACCGCCCTTAAATTTTTTTTTTTAATTTTGCTGAAATTACAAATAAAGTAATTATCACTAATTGTTGTGAGCGTAATGGCGGTCAGCAACTTGTTATAAATCAAATTTCCTATCAGACTTGTAGGCATCGCGATCGAAAATTGATCGATCTATCCGCCATCTAGCGACAAGCCTGTTACTGATGTATTGCCCTATGCAAACCGTAAATCCACGTTGCCAACCGTAAAACCATGGTGCAAACCGTGTAAAACCGCAGTGTAAACCTCAGTTCACACCGCGGGTACAAACTGCCTGTATAAACCATCAAACAACGGTTCGATCTGTTTGAAAACCGAACCACACCGGTTTGTCCTTAAAAAAAATAACCGCGCGGTTCGGCCAAAATCGTTCCCGATCGTCGCGGGGCCGCGCCCTAACCAGATCTATCTTAAGTATCAGAAGCCAGTATTAGTTCAGTGTTAAGCCGCTAGAGCACGAACATTGGTACGGATTCCGATGCCTACGATAGGAAAGACCACTGGACCGTAATATCAGACATTTTCCTATTTCTTAATTACCTTCTTTAACTTTATAGCCTTTCGTTTGTAAATGACCATGTTTGGCCTACTGGCTGAGTATTTTGCCTATCTCATTTTTTAACTGCAATTCAATGTTTAAAATCTCAGTCACAGTTGAACTTGTCATGTTTTTCCGACTATTGTCGCTGACTATGCCGCTAGTTTCGTGTTGCTAGTTGTGCGTACGTGACATTTCTCATTATATCTCCCACTTGAAATATTGTAATATTGTTTCTAGTCCGATTTTAAGTAACGGGATAGATAGCATTTACATTTACCCAAACGCTCACTATCCCCTAACAATAGAATGCACCACAAAAAGACGTTTCACTCTGAATTATTTAGGGATCGTCCCTTTTCCAGTTGGCTTATTCATTTTTCTTTGCCCACTTTGTCTTTCTTCACCTGTGTCCCCTTTTTATTAAAGCAATTACCTCGTCTATCACGTTACTGTTTTGTGTGCCAAGTTGAAGTCCCAATTCATAGCGCACTCGATAAAAATAAGAGAAAAGTCTTATCATTTATGAATAGATCCTCGTGTTATTGAGTGTCTCTCACGAGAGGTACAGTTGCGATGGAAACTACACAGCATTATTTTGATAAGAGAAAAGATAGCTTTTTAGTGAACAACATCCGGATTGCAAAAAAAAAAAGAATGAGTGGTGTTTTTGACGGACTTATGTATAAAGAATGCAATCAATGTCACTGTACACTTGTATACAAGAAAACAGGTGGTCGTCGCAATTCATCTGTACTTGAAAAACACGAGAAGGGAAAACAAGAGAACAAAAAAAAAAAATTAACATTCGTCGTCCTGTGTCCATACTGTCAAGTCATCGGCTTTTTTTTTTGTTTGTTTGTTTTTGTTTCAAATCGAATTTTGTCGAGGAATGCGGTCACAAATGAGTCGACCTCCAAGTTCCAACACGCGATCAAGTCATTCACACACTGTCACGATCGAGCGGATATCACCATTTTCGACCCGATCGCCAAACGAATAACGATTTCCCGGTTACGCAAATCAACGAATGAGCTCGATTGGACAGGCAGCATTAACAAACACATACACACACAAAAAAAATACATGTCAAAGGAATAAAGCGAAAATTTAAAAAAAAAAAAAAAAAAAAAAAACGCTGGCGGATGTGGTAATAATGAGACAAGATCACACGTACATTCGCAGTACACAGTCACATGTTTATATACAGCAAGCACGCTCGTAAATTTATTTGGAAAAAAAAAGGTAGGGGGTTGGGGGGAGAGGAGTGGGGTTGGAGAGGTTGAAAACATGATGAAATCCTGATGTGGTGAGGGGAAAACAAATTTTTTTTTTTTTTTTTTTTTAAACAAGATTTGTTGTGGGTACATCCCGCTGCACAGGAGAAAAAAAAAAAGAAATGAAAAGAAACAAAAGAAAAACGATGTTAAAAATTCTGTTTCAAAATGTTGTCATATGCGATTGAAGAAGACGAGTGAAGCGGGTGGAAAGACTTTGCTACTTGATTAGGATTGGTCCATAGAGTGGGGGGGGTGGAAGTGGTGGAGGGCGAGTGGGGAGGTAGGACGACACGAGAGGGAATGAATGAGGTGCCACGATCGAAGCCGAATAGATTTCCTGTGTCCACACCAAAAAAAAATTGAAACGGCTTTTCTTTTTGTTTATTGCCTATTTAAATAGCCACTTAAAAGAAGAATTTAAAAAAAAAAAAAAAAAAAAAAAAATGAGGGTGGGGTGAGGAGGAGGAAGTGGAGGATAGGGGCTAACAGAATATGACTCGAATGAACAGACGATATATGAATTTGTCCTTATTATTATTATTTTTTTTTTTGTTTTTCGTTTTTGTTTTGCGCATTTTTCGCTGCTCCGGCCAAGAAATTGTAATCAGAAATATATAAAGTATGTTGGACGTCAAGCGAAATGAAAGGAAAACAAAAAAAAACAAAAAAAAAACACACACACACACGAGTTTTGAGGTTTCGTACAGTTCTTTTTTTCAATTTCAAGGGCTGCCCATTTCAGCGGCCATGAGATTTCGCACTTGCTCCAGTCGATAAGCCAGTCGTTGCTTTTGCGAAAATTCGTCTTCCTCTAGTGCCATCATCAGCTGCTCATAGTAGCGATCGGCGTAGTTGTACAACTCCTGCAGGGCGCAATTGACGTTGAAGTCGACCGTGTGCTGGCGAGACTCTTCGGCAAGCATCGCGTTCATATCCTGATCGGAGATGGCCGCCATCGTCTGTTCATCGTAAATAATAAATAATTAGCAATTAGAGGGATGAAATTTATAATTCTTCTTCTTCTTCTTCTTCTTCAAAAAAAAAAAAAAAAAAAAAAAATAGCCTCACCTTGATGTCGGCGTAGTATCGCTCTACCCATTCCTTGTAAACGGGTATGTCTTTGGCGAAGAGGAGCTTGGAGCTGGGCGAGTCCTTGCCCAGTCGATGGTCGGAAGTTGAGCACGAATCCATAAATGTTTGAGCGACGACCGAGAGGCACGAGTCAACAATATTGGACTTGTGGACGTCAAAGACAAAGTTGGGATTCTTGATGAGATTGACCCAGAAGCGCAGAGGCAAACTGTTGGATTTCCACGTGTGGACCACCTCCGGATCCGTGATGCCGTGCTGCAGAGCCTGGTCGTCCAAAAAGTCAAACATGTACTTGATGGCCAGCGGCAGGGCGGATCCCTGTTGGCGATGCTGAAGATGGTCTCAAAGAGATCGTCCACGTATTTCTGCAGCGTTATCTTTGTGGAGAGGAGCCGCGTCAGGTAAATCTCGGAAACCATTTTATTGCCTCGTTGGTCGCCATCTTTGCGGTTGTTGTCGTGGTCGTGATGACGGACCAGATGCCACACTTTGACGCTGGGATCTTGGTCGCCACCGCGGTCGTGAGTCCCGTGGTTTCCTCCTCCGCCGCCGCCACCGCCACCGCCGTGGCTCCGATCGCCGTGGTGGTTCATGGGCGACGTAGCCCGGCTCATAGGCGGACTGGCCGAACTGAATTTCGACAAGTTGAGGTTGAGCGTCTCGTACTTGTGGTGGTAGTGGTGGTGGTGGTGGTGGTGGTGGCCCTTGTCGGCGGCGCCGCCGCGGTGCTGATCCGACAGGATCGACAGGTTGTACATGGACGACTGTTTGGGAATGAGCGTCAAGAGGGCGCCGTCCGGCACGCGGTAGTGAGCCAGCGTGTTGAGCTTCTTCCAGTCGCCCTCCACTTTGGAAGTAGAGTCCTCGTCGTAGAGCACCAGCCGGCCCGACGTGCCCGTCCGCCACTCGAGGTCGAGATCCTCTTTGCGGGGACGCTGGCTGTAAGGCGTCGAGCGGTAGATGGTGTCGAACGCCTTGTCTTTGACCTGGACGATCGTGTCGCAGTCGAGGACCTTGACGGGCGTGTCCGTGTTGTCCGTGTGGGCTTCGAGTCCGCTGACGTAGATCGTCTGCGGCGAAATCGAGACGTAGACGGTCATGATCTTGTACTCGATCGACTGGCGGATGAGCTTCTCTTCAGAGAGCGAGTAGCGGGCCTCGGACGTGACGCAGTCCACCGGTCCCTTGTCCACCTGGTGTTTGATGGCGCGGAAGAGGAGGTAGAGCGGCTCGCCGGCGCACTCGCGCAGGAACTTGTAGAGCAAAAAGGTGAACCAGGCAGAGAGCATCTTCTCGGCCACCGACTCGGTGCGACGCAGCAGCAACTTGGGGTGGCTCTTGCCCTCCATGCACTTCTCAATCAGCTCGGCCAGCAGCGTCTTCAAAATGTCGGTGCAATACTCCATTTTGCTCTGGAGCGTCACCATGATGAGCGAGGCGACATTGACGCGGTCGCGCATGTAGAAATAGCGGTTGCTCTCCAGCGTGCGGATAAAGAGGAGGAGGAATGTCTTGTTCATCAAAAGCTGGCCAAAGAGACGCAGCGGCTTGTCCTTGCGCAGCAGCTCCGGCCGTTCCCATTGCAAGAGCGTGTGCTCCTCCATCGAGGGGAAAAGGATCTTCATGGCGTAGGTGCGGTAGTCGAGGAAAGGGATGCCGCCAGATGTCAGGTCCGACGTCAGGTCCGTCATTTCCGTTTGGAGCTCGGCGAAGGCCTCTTTGCACTCGGCGGCCACCTGCAGTTCCAGCGTGTCCATGTGCTCCTGCATGCTCTTGAGGACGCGCGAGCTCTCGGTCGACTTGCGACGGTAGGCGATGACGACGCAGATGAAGACAAAGACCAAAACGCCGCAGCCGATCGTGACGCCGATGATGACAGACTTGGGTAGCTGGCCCTCGCCGCTGTTGGGCGAATCGTAGCTCAACTTGCCGATGACGTAACGGAGGCTCCGGCCGACAACGACCACAACCTCGGGCGCGTCGTTAGGGTTGGATCCGGCGGCTGGCGGTTGGGCTGGAGGAGGACGACACGTCAACTGATTCCTGGAGAGCGACGTCACGTTGCACGGCGCCGTTCCAATCGATACCTCCACGTCGTTCTCCTAAAAAAAATTCGTTCCAAATCCATTTTAAACAATTGTTCCAGTGCAAAAAAAAAAAAAAAAAAAAAAAAAAAAAAAAAAAAGTGTGGAAGTTTTTGCGTACCTGACAGGCTCGATCCAAGTTGATGCCGTTGATGGTCAAATAGTCGCTCTTGTAATACTTGATTTCTTCGTCAAATTTCTCGTAAACGGGATCCGGGTAGAGTTCGAACTTGTAGTACCTGGGCGAGTGCGATAAGTTGCGTACCGTCCGCACATCATCCATCAAAAATCCATAGTCGAGTAAAAGTGGCTCCTCGGGCGATATCTGCTGGCCGAGGACGGGCACCGAAGGAGACCGGCACTCCATCCTCTGATTGGACAGCACCTGGCAACTACTCGAGTGGACCACGTCTCGATAGCGGACAAACATCTTGGGTTCCTATTTGTGATCGCCGTCAAGCAGAACGAAAAATCAATATTAATAACGAATGACAATTTAATTATAATAGAGGACAACATTATCCTTTTCACCTGAATGTATTCCAAATTGTTGCCGGCGACCGAGATGATGATGCCGCCTGCGGGGATGCCTTTGGGCACCTTGACTTGGCTAACGACGCCCGATTCGGCGTACTCGATCGTCGGATCTTCGACGTATTGGTACATTTGTCGAGTGTAGCGGCGGACTCCACGGTCGAACGACATGTGCAGCTCTCCGCTACGGAGCCGATTCGAGGCGCTTGTCCGGCAGATGGCATGAGTGGCGTTGGTGCTGACAATGGCGCAGGCCAGTGCCGGATCGATGACGGCCTGGATGGAACTGCCGGCGTTCATGAACTGTCCTCGAATCGTCAATTGAGTGCCGCCAGAGAGCGGGCCGCGGCTCGGATGGATCGATTCGATGATTGGATTGACAAATTCGTAATAGTCGGCCGATTCGCCTTTAAAATTGGAGACGCGGACGATGACGGGCCCTCGCCGAGATTCGCTCGTTTTGGGGCTGTCCACCAGGCAGACGATCCGTCGCGTTTGGACGTAGAGCTCTTCGTAGGGGTGGCACGGCATGCCGGCCACTGTGATTCCGGCGGCAATGTCGCTAAACGTCTTGCCCAGATTGACACCCTCGATCGTCACGTTGGTTCCGCCTTCCCACGGGCCCAGTCGCGGGTCGAACCATTTCACCTGTCGAAATTCAACAAAAAAAAAAAAAATAATAATGATTAGTCTTCTTGTTTCTTATTCAAATTTTTTTTTTTTTTTTTTTTTTTTTTTTTTTTTTTTTTTTTTTTTTTTTTTTTTTTTTTTTTTTGTGTGTGTGTGTTTTAACAAATAGGAGGAGAAGAAGAAGAAACAAATGAAAAACGGGTTAGGACAAAAACTTTCACTCTGATTACGTCAAGATTGAAAAATAGAGAAAGCGCCATATGGGTATTGTCTCTCTCTCTCTCTCTCTCGTCACACACAAAAGAGAACGTGAAATTGATTGATTTTTTTTTTTGTTTTTTTTTGTTGTTGGTTCCTTTTTTGGAAGCAATGACCAAACGTTAAAGAGAGAAGAAAAAAAAAAAAAAAAAAGGAGAAAGTTGCCAAACCAGATCTCTCTCTCTCTCTCTCTCTCTTTGCTAAAGATTTTGGAAAAATTCTGGATTTTCAAAACAGAAAAAAAAAAAAAAAAACATAAACAAACCTCAGGGTTTGGACAGATTTGGTCTCGATCCAACCAAGGCGCTCCCGTCGCCACCGAAACTGATCCGCCGATTCCACTACGATCGCACTGTTCCCTCACTTCGCACCTAATCAAAAAAAAAAAAATCCAAAAATGAAGAAAATCAATTTTGGTCAACGCCCATCTGACTGCGAGACAGAACAACGAACTTGTCGGACGTCTGACACCATCCGCAGAGGTATTTGTCAGCGAGGGCGAGGCAGAGTCCGCAATTGTCGGCCATTTCTCTGCAGCGATAGATGAGGACGTGGACGTTGTCGGGATTGTCCAGGGGTTTGGATCCGCCCCAGATGACGGCGAACGTGGCCGTGATGTTGGGCGCCCGCGACGAATACGTAAACTCCATGTCGTCGCAGTAAATGATGTCGCCGAGGAGCTGGGCCGGAACGTCCGTCACCCGTCCCTCGATGTTGAACTGACAGACGAAATTGGTCTGCGCGATAAACTGGGCAATATTCTCCACTTTGACCTTGATACTCTTCTTGTCGCCGTGAGACACGAGAATCTCCGTAGAAACGCTGGCCGTCGCGTTGATTCGCGGACAGAATCCCGGTCCACTGCGGATGCTCGGCCCGATCCTCTGCAAAAAAAAATGTGCATTTTTTTTTTTTTTTTTTTTTTAATTAAAGCAATTTTTTAAAGGGAAAAAAAAAAAAAAAAAAAAGATGCGACTTACGTTGACGCCGCTGACGAGAATGTCGTTGCGGCAATTTTCGGCCGTGTCGTGGGTGCATCGATGTCCGTCCACGCACCAATCGCACGGAAATGGCGAAGAGACGCATTCCGTGCACGAAGTGTAGGTGGCGCAGTCGAAAAATGTGAAATTAGTGGCCACGAAATCAGGGCCCGTCGTCGTCCTCACCGACAATTTGGCCGTGAAATGATCTGTGTGTTGAAATCAAAAAAAAAATAAAAGAACAAAATTTCCTTAATTTTTTTTTTATAGCCAATGATTGAACAGTCACGTCCTATCAAGCTCGTGATCGCGAAAACGATCCACGAAGCCAATCTTTTTTTTTTCTTTTCTTTTTAGGGGGTGGGCAAATTTCAGGTGAGACGAAGGGAAAAAAAAAAAAAAATTTCTTTTCCCTTTTGATGTGTCGTCTTTCAATTTTTTTTTTCTTGGCGGAGGTAAAGTAGCCAGATAAGAAAGAAAGAAAGAAAAAGAAAGAAAAAAGGTACAAGATGAATCACGCTTCACAGTCGGAAGCACCTCTGTGTATGTGTTCTGTGTACGGAGGGGGGATCGATACGGGGGGACTGTAACTGCCTCGGCCCTACACCCCCCCCACCCCCACAAAAAAAAAAGGCCGGTAAAGAAAATAGAAAAAATCGAATAACTCAATTTCCTAAATGGTCCTAACGTTGATCATCGACCAAATCCTATTTATGTAGTCCCCCCCCTCCTCCTCCTCCTCTCCCTCTGAGCTTGCAACCCCCTCAATGCAAACGTGGCGGGCGACTTGAACGCTCATGCATAAATAATACAATCATTAAAAATTGGGGGGGGGGGGGGGGGGGGGGGGGGGGGGTAGAGAAAGAGAAAAAAAAAAAAAAAAAAAAAAAGGCGGTGGAGGGTGAAGTCGATTTTCGTTCTCATCAAACGAACTTGTCGCCGTTGAGCAAAAGTTTTTATTATTTTTTTTTTTCCTATCCCGCGCTTAGTTTTCGCTCGAATTGATTTGATCAAGTTAGTTGAGACGGACTGCGACCCATCTTCAATACTAATGAGTATCATCCCTTTTTCTTTTTTTCAAACGGACAGAACAGAAGCCCCTGCAAGGAAAGATTTTGTTTAAAAAAAAAAATTTTAAAAAAAACGTGTTCAAGATGATCTCTATTGATTTTTTTTTTTTTTTTTTTTTCATGTGTGTGTTGTTTTCTATGATTTCGCTCCTAATTCTTCAAGTTCAACATTGGCAAACATGAAAAGTACAAAGTCTACCGACTGCCAAGTAGAAACCAGAGCTCTCTCTCTCTCTCTCACACACACACACACACACCGAGAACCCGGAGGCCCCCAACTTATCGATCACGAGCCCCACCCTCCGCACTGCGATCGTTTCTGTATTTTTCGATGCTAGACGGGGAGGAAGACGAAAGGAGAGGGAAGCGGGGTGGATTCCGAGAGAAAGGAGACACGTGTGAAGCTTGCAAAGAGAGTGAAAGGCGAGATTTGAAGTGGGGGAGAAGGAGAGAGAGAGAGAGAGAGAGACGGGAGGCAACAGCTGCAACGACAGTAGCCAAAGGTTCCACGCTCATCAACCGGAAAAAAGGGCAAACGAAAAATAAAATAAAAAAATTAAGTGAAGCAAAGTGGAAAATGAACAATAAGGCCATCTAGCGTGAAAAACGCACTGGGAACAAAAAAATTAATTAAAAAAAAAAAAAAAAAAATGACTCTCTCACGTTGTCCAATCGGATTGGCCGGTATGTGATCGGTGCGAGGTGTTGTACAGCTGACGCCATTGGCCGTCCTTGTCGCGTTCGTCAACAGCGTCTTGCCAAATGCTGAAAAGGCGCACTGGAGCTGGCCCGAAAACTTTGGTAGATTGTCAATCACCAACGAGAGCTGCCCATTCAACAGTTAAAAGGCAAAAAAAAAAAAATATATATATATATATATAAATGTACAAACAAAGAAAATAGGCGGACCATTTGTTTAAAAAAAAAAAAGAAAGATGGTACGACGTACCGTGCGAGCTGTGGTCCGTTGGATCTGGTTGGGCGTGACGGAAGTGATGGTGGTGCACCTTCCGCTCTTGTAAGAAATCCAGTAGAGCGGATCCTTGGCCGCATCTTGACAATCGCTTCGCAAACTGCACCTGCACACCCAAGACACAATAAAAAGAAAAAAAAAAAAAAGGCAAAACATTAGCCAAATACAGCGGAAGGGTCGTGTTTCCTGGTATAACGGGGCAGACGGTTTTTACTTGTTTTCCAGGGAACACCATCCGCAATAGGGGTCGCGGGCTCCGAGGCATTCGCCGCACGTCTTGTACACGCCGCAATCCTGGACGCGAACTTTGGTCACCTTTAAAAAAATACGAAAACAAAATGTCAGGCCAACGTTTGTTTTTTGTTTTGTTTTTTTTTGTTTTTTTTGATCCATTTGGCAAATTGCAAATGAACGTGCAAAGTGTATTGATTTTAGTACTTTGCGTTCCGTCATGGCGTAGAGATGCATCCGCTGCGGATCAAAGACCAGATCGGATGAAACGCGGCTTCCTTCGTCCACGGTAATGTCACCGTACTCGAAGGCTCCTCGACCTCCGCCGTCTCCTTTGACATTTCCCACCACCATCTATAAGACAAACAAAAAAAAAAAAAAAAATCAAGTCGTCGTTTTATTATTTTTAGATGAAAATTGACTTCTTTCTTTTTATTTTTTTTTTTTTGCATCCAAAATCCAATTTTTTTTTTTTGGTCATTGCTCAACGAGGTGCGCTTTCTCCCTCCCCTCCCCCTGTGCGAACACCTTAAAAATCATTTTCCGGACGATGATTTCCATTAAAAGACGTTCACAAAAAGAAGAAACCCAATCGACTTTGCAATTGTTTTTCGCTACATCGATTCGATTGTGGAACTTGGAATTTTAAAAGAAAAGGCAGGTGTTTTCCCAATTGGGGGGGGGGGGGGGGGGGGGGGGAAATAAATAAATAAATAAATACTAGGAAATGGATATTGTTCTTCAAACAATTCGCCCAATGGGCAAAACGATAAAAAAAAAAAATAAAAAGTATCGTTTTTTTTTTTTTTTTTTTTTTTTTACGATGTGTCGTTATCACGTTGCTGGAACGCACCGGGAATCGTTTTCTTTCCTTTCTCCCCCCTCCCCCAACAGTAAATTTTTTCTTTTTTTGCATATTTAATATAACACAGAATTTGATGTTAAAAAAAAAAAATCAAGATCAATTTACCCGCCCTAAATGTTCATTTGCGTATGAAAAAAAAAACAAAACTGTCAGATAAATAATGTAACAAGAGATTGAAAGGCTGGCCAGCATGCCATTTCACGCAAAGAAAACGGAAAAAAAAAAAACTGGAACGTAACAACCAACGATTGGCTTCTGTTTTCTCTCGTCTCACGCTTCTGACCTGTTCACAACCTTTGAACGAATTGACAAACTAACAAGAGAAAAAGCTCGAGGGCGTGATCATCAGCTTTCACCTCTCGTGAATCATTTTCTTGTTCTTGTGTCAAGTCAGTGAACTCCTCTCTTTTTTCTCTTCCTCTAGTTCCAGGCCCCAGAGCGAGAAAAATCGGAATTCATAAAGACCTCTAACCTCGAGAAGGTAAACATGAAAATAGACACATTTCTTTTTTTTTTTCGTTCCCCCCCTAAAAAAAAAAAAAAAAAAAAAAAACTGCCAAAGGAAAAAAAAAAAAAAAAACCATTAAGAAAACAAAAGAACGGCGGGGGGTGCATGGCAGGAAGTCACACGGAGACAGTTCAAATAGAAAAGGCAAAAAAAAAATAAATAAAAATAAAACACATGTTCCCAAATAATAAAGGAAAAAAGAAAAAGGAAAAAGAAAGAGAAAAGGTAAATAGAAATAGAAAAGAAAAAGAGATTTTTACCTTTTTCAAATGTCCTTTGGACGTGCCGAGAAAGACGACGGTGAAATCGCCCGTGGATGTGGCTACTACGGCCGTCAACAGGACTTCGTTCCATGTGAAGACGGCCGTCTCAAACACGGGTTCGTCACCGCCCAACGGAGTGTTGACATCCAAACCGCAAAAATCTTCTCCGATTGTTTGCAATTTCTACAAAAAAAATAAATAAATACAATAAATAAAACAGACACAAAAACATTTTTTTTTTTTTTAAATAAATGATTCAAGTTTTTTTTTTTTTTCTTCAAGTTCGAGATCAACGTCGGTTCTAATGAGCTATCGAATATTCAAAAAACGATAAAGAAACTCGTGAGGGTCCAACCATTTAAGCCAATTTACGATTGGCAATGGCGGATACTTTGATTTTCATCAAACGATGACGACTTTCTTTTCAAATTTTCATTATCGGATTTCATCATCAAAGGAGGGACGATGGCAGACAACCAAGAGTCTCTCGTTTTATTTTATTTAAAAAAAAAAGAAGATAAAACACGCGATGCGATAGGGAAAAAGTGAACCATCCAGTGGAACGACATCGTCATCCGGTTTTGTTTCGTTTTTGTTTTGTTTTTCAAAGGTGTACGTGTTGCGGTGCAACTTGGAAAAAAAAAAATGATGGTCGGTGAAAGAAAAAACGAGTCTTGCGCGACGATATACCGCAAAAGACAATGACCATCTGGCAACGTGTTCACGGGGGGGAGGGGGGAGCAAAAATAATAATAATAATAAAAACGTGGAAAACGTTCAATCTCAAGTTACTACCGGATTTGTCTTCCGGTTTCTTGTGAGAGGGAAAGGCGAGAGTTTCAATCAATAACACACCCACCCCCCCCTCCTCGCTTGTAGTCCTGGCGCTGAAACTGTTGATTGGCTTGTAAAAAAAAAAAAAAACTGGGGAAGGCCTTATCGTTGTTCATCCAACTGTAGGAATCAGTCAAGCGAATGAAACAAATTCCGGTTTCTCCTGTTCCGATTGTTTTGTTTTCGCACAGCGTACGCCAAAGGCACAGAGAGAGAGAGAGAGAGAGAGAAAAAGGAAAACAGGGGGGTCGATGTAGGCCACTCGATCGTGACTGACCGAAATAAACTCGATCACGAATGGCGCCTCTCCAAAATGAAAAAAAAAGGTCTGACATTTTCGTTAAAAGAGGCCCTTGAAAAAAAAAAAAAATCATTGCAAAATAGAAGAAGTTTGGGTTTGTGTCACCTGTTTTGTTTAAACGTTTCAGTTGGGTTACGATGTGTGGCACCGTCAACATCCGACCTTCTATAACGAGATTCGTAGGAAACAAATCGCATTTGAAGGTGTGCCCCCAGTCCAATGTGAATAACGACTCGAAAACTTAATTACAAGCCACGAAAAATAAAAAAAAAAAAAAAGCCATAAAAAAGAAAATGGTTTCAAAGCGTCTTCTTCTCGCCCAGCAGCTCCCAACGGCTTGTTCAAGACGCACAACATTTCACCCCTCTCTCTCTCCTTTTTCCATGTCACCTCCTCCCATTTTTTTGTTTTGTTTCTCCATCTTTATTTTATTCCCAAGAAGAAGAAAAAGGGCGAAAAAAAAAAAAAAATCTTTCAACACCAGAGGGGTCTGCCTGCCTCGTCTAATGATGGAATAAAAATCGATATAGAAAAAAACTGGCAAGGTCGTTTTTTTTTTTTTTCTTTCTTTCTTCGTCTAAATTGACAATAGCTGTGCGATAAAAACATTTTCTCGATCCACCGATATCTTCTTTTTTTTTTTTCGAAATATTTCTCCGGGTGATCCGGTTCGTGGTGATAGCTTTTGTGGTGTGTGTGTGTGTATGTGTGTGTGTAGCAAACGGCAAGAGATGAAATACAAAGTTCACTTCGTTTCTCATGTTGTTGTGGTTGTACGTGTGTCTCTCTCGGTTGGGGTTTGTCTAGTCATAAAAGGCGTACTACACTGCAATAGCCGCAGGGCATCACATGTTACCTCCCCTTTTTTTTTTTTTTTTTTCTTAAGGAATTCTTCTTCTCTCTCTTTTTCTCTTTTTATTTCGTTTTTTTTTTTTTTTTTCCATCGAAAGAAAATGACCGGGGTCATCCGAGCCGCAGGCTGGAGGGGAGGGAAACAACACACACACACACAAAAGTCCTCCTATTTTTCCACCATTTTCACGGGCTTCAACGCCATTGTTGCCTCTACACACACACACACACTCTAGTTGACGAACGCGCTCGACCTTGAGCGAGAAAGAAATTAAAAAAAAAAAAAAAAAACTGTCTCTTTTTTTTTCTACTTTTGGTCTTCTCCGACTACGAAAAAAAAGAAAAAGAAAAGAAAGACATGACACGGTTTCGACTTGAAATCGAATCCTTGGAAATTAAAAGTAACGGGGTAAGGTGGGCGGGGAAGGCAAAATAAATCAAAGAACGCGTTTTGCATATGTAATGAAAAACAAGGACGTCTCTTTTTTCCCCTATTGAGTGCGCAGAGATCTTACCGTGTGAACGCAGGGTAGACTGGGCGAGATAAAGTCCAATCCGCGATGTCCTTCTCCGCTAAAACACTTTTGAATGTTGTGCATAAACTTGCGCCGGATGGATTTGAGCGAGTAGACGCAGAGAGCGGATCGGGCGGCAGGGCGATTACTCATTTCGCCTCCTTCGGCCGGATCCGATTGGGCAAAAACGGCGTAGAGGACGTCGTCCTGTGCCCTAATGCCCAATTCGGCGGCCAAATCCGATCCGGGCTTGTCGACGTAGGCGGCTTGCACCAAATTGTATCTAGTGCCGTTGTCGGCCACACACTCTAGCGGCACTTCCGTGTAAGAGTAATAGTCGCGGTCGTCTTGGCAGACGCGGACCAACTTGGAGATGTACGGCGAATTGTTGGTCGATTCTTTCATCTGCGTCGTCAGGAAATAGGAGAATCCCTCCGAGGAGAAGCC
Source organism: Daphnia carinata (assembly GCF_022539665.2). NCBI lineage: Eukaryota > Metazoa > Arthropoda > Branchiopoda > Diplostraca > Daphniidae > Daphnia > Daphnia carinata. The sequence continues at coordinate 9,087,954 of NC_081335.1, read as the reverse complement.
GTAAACGTAGTGGATGGGGTAGCGGTCGCGACTCAGCGAATTGACCGAAATCCTCGTCCCCGTCGTCACCTCCATCTTGGCGATTTGGAACATTTCGTGACGGGCCAGAGAACGCGACGACACGGCCGGCACTTCCGATCGGTAAGGGGAATTGCCCGTGTACGTCACGCCGACGTAGAGGACGTGCGTACTGGGCGGATTCGGCGGTCCCGGAGCGATGAAAACCACCGTCGTCGCTGTGGAATTGTTGGCCACGACCGGCTCCCTGACTTCCATCAGTTCCTCGCTGATGTTTTTCAGATTTCTCACACTGCAAATGCCTTTTCATTTTGATTTGATTGAAAAGAAAAAAAAAAAAAATGTGTTGAATGAGTTTGAAAAAGAAGGGGGAATGAAATCAAATTGAAATTTACCTTGGTAGAGAGTGCCGCAGGCAATGAGCCTCGTGTCCGTGTAATCGATGACGAGGGCTTTATTGACATTGTCCGTTAGCCTTTTGACGACCGAGCCGAGGCAGTCGACGGCCGGGCATTCGGGACTGTCTTCCCTGGGGCCCGTCTCGACAGTCACCTGACGCTCCAGTTCCGGCGAGAGCTGGTAGAGCCGGTTGACACCGCCGACGTAGACCAGTGCGCTGTGCTTGTCCACGACCAGATGCTGCAGACGATGACCGCCATTGCCTTCGTTAAATGTGTTCACGATCGGACCGGCCGATACGAGACAAAGACTCGTCAACACCAACAGCGGCCAGCAGATGGAAAACCAATCTCCAAACTGATGTTTCGCACTCGCCATTTTTGATTGCACACCACTTTTGTAACGTGTCTCTCTCTCTCTCTCTCTCTTCGTTTTTATTTCCGTACAGACGAACGAGTCATCACAGCACCAATCTAAAAAAAAAAATAATAAAAATCACCATCGTTTTTTTTTAATCGAATTCAATAAAGAAAGAAAAAATGACATTAAAGGTGGGCGTAAAGTGATTAGAAAAACTAAAGTTTTTTTGTTTTTTTAAGATTTTATGGTTTCTTAACTTGTCCGTAAATAGACTAATACAGCTAAGGTTTCGTGACGTCATTTGATACGAACAATCTTTTTATTATTTTAAAGAGGGCGTCCTTTTTTTTTTTTTTTTTTTTTTTAAGAAAGAAAAAAAAAACAGGTATTTTAAAAGAAGAAAGAAAAAAGATTCTGTGCTGCCCTTTTTTTCCCCACCACTTTTGCTATTCTCAGATTTTTTAGTTTTTTGTTGACATCGTCGTCGTGTCTGGACTCGCCCTGTCCTCTCCCAAAATCCCTCCTTATGTACTAAACCATCACCCACTACCACCATCTTGTTTCTTTCTTTCGTGCCCGGTAGCTGGAAACCGTGTTTCTCTCGTTGGCTGGTCGTTAAAAAAAGAATATATATATATATATAAATATATAAATTGACTTGAAAATTGTTATGTGGTGGTAGAAGAAGGGGAGAGAAAGGCGAACTTGCTCGAGGGGGCTAAAAAGGGAGAATCGATAGTGCACGAATCGATCGAGGATAAAAGAAAGAAAACAAAAAACAAAAAAACAAAGAAGAAACATGTCCAGCTGCGTGAAGAAGAAAAAAACTGAATCATTGCAACTCGGTGTGTGCTGAAAATGAAGCCGAAGAGAATTCAATCTGGGCGAGAACGCACAGTTGCCACACATACACACACAGACTCGCAGACACACACACACACACACAATGGAATGCTGCTTGCTGCTGCTGCTGCCCTCCCTCCTTGGACGCTCTAGGCTTTTGACAACCCATCCCCCACACACACACACACACACAACACGAAGGGGATGAAAAGAAAATGAGGGAAAAAAAAAGAGATGAAACAAGAAAATGGCATCAATTCCAGTGGGTTCACCTTTGAAACACGAGACGAAAGAAAATGGGCAACGTAAGAAATATGGCTGCCTTCAATGATGAGTAAAGCGAAAAATTTGTGTGGGCAGAACAAAAACAGAGTTTTCTCTTCTTCTCACGACCAAAAAAAAACTATACACACACTACTACACATCTAGACACACACACACTCACACACACAAGTCGCTTGGGAGGTGACGCTATGCGCTTCACTCTCTAACCTAACGGGCACTAACAGCAACTGAGTCACGAGCTTCGAATCCGATGCCTTAGCAGCAGCAAAAGCCTTGCGGCTATTCGACGCCCCTCTTTCCCCAACAAATTCATCCGCTCCCTCTGATCCGACCGCCATCCAGCGTTCGACAATCCAACTGTTTCTGGATTCAATTCAACTACAATGTTTTTAGTTATTTTTCTTTCTTTATTGGAATAGGAAAAAAAAAAAATGGTTTCACCACGCGGGTTTATACAAATCAGCTGGAAAAATATGTCAAAAAATTTCAATTCGATCCCGATTGACATGATGACGGTCGTCATTTTTTTTATTTTTTTTTCGACAGATTTCCCCGGATTATACTTATTCATCCCTTCAATGAGGTAAGGGGGGTGAGGCAGGAAAGAAGACGTTTGATTGACGTGATGCCAATTGTATGCTGGGTGCAACTGCCGACATAACTGGAAAAAAAATAAATATTTCAGAAAATACGGAGCGGCTTTGAATGCAACCCAGATGATTTGCCTATTCTTCTCGTTTCGTCACTCTAATGATAACAACGTCAGTTAGTTTCCCATTACTACCGTTTTATTGATCAAGCTCTTTACTCTCTCTCTCTCCCTCTCGCCCACATTTCTCTCTTTCTCTAATCGACATGTAATTCCCAGTTTTGAACAAAAAAAATATTAAAGAAACATGGGGGAAAAAAAAAAAAAAATAAAAGCGGTTGCCATTTGGGGGTAGCAAAAGGTCAAACACGAGGGAATCGGAATCCCGCGATATACAGTCCGACCAAAAGAAGAGGAAGGGGGGAGGGAGGAAGGCCTATCCGTTTCAATTAGATGGTAGATCTTTTTTTGTTTGTTTTTTTTAACGTTCACCGCACACGCAATCTAATATCAAAGTTTACAACCCCCTGCCAACAATCTAAACCTCTCGTTGATGGTTTGCTTATTTTTTTTTTCCTGTGTGTGTGATTTGTCTTTGGGAAATCAGCATTTCGCCGCAATCTATCGTCTAAGGTAATAAAAAGAGCCGTTTTTCTGTAAAGCGATTTCATCAATGTGAAACGCGAAAAAAAAAAAAAGAAAAAGAAAAAAGAAAGAAATAACGTAAGCATTTTTACAACGAGTTATGCCTCGTATGCAAATGAAACGCTGCGGGGACCGGTTCGTTTTTCACGTTGGTCATCATCGCCAGTTTGACCTGAGCCAAACGATTTCTTTTATCCACATTTCAAAACAGACAAACTATCTCAAATATGTTTGTAAAGACGCGCGGACTAATGCAACAGTCGGTGATGCAATGCGCACGGGCGATAGCGTCACTAACCAAATCAAAATCATTTCCTTTTTTTTTTTTTTTTTTTCCTGTTAAAATAAAGAGCATTTAAAAAAAAAAAAAAATCCCGTACTATTTAAAAAAAAACCGCAATGCGGGTTTGCCTTTTTTTCCCGGAAATCTTTCCGATTGCTTATATTGCAATGGTCTGTGTGTGTGTACAGTTCAGAACAGTAGACACACACACGGTACGTAGAGGTTTTACGTATATGCATTATTCGACAAGTTTTTTTCAAACCCCCCTTCTTTCTCCAACGCTAATCAATACGCACACAGCGCTTGTATGGTGTAGCGTATATAGACTGTTATACTGTCTACATGTGTATAACGCTGGCCCTGGCTATGGATGCAAGGATTATTCCGTCCTCTTACGTGGGGGGGGGGGGGGGGGCCATGGCGTCGGTTTTCACATCTTCCATCCTTTCGCTCTTTTTTTTTTTCTGTTCCTTCAATCTCTCCTCCTTTTATTTATTTCTTGTTCCCCCCCCCCCCGTTTTTTTTATTTTTTATTCGATCCAAGGCTCCGACCTCGAGCGAAAATCCATACACACAGAGCATCTCTTGCCATTGAAGAAAAGAGAGAGAGAGAGAGAAAAAAAAGTCTTGTTTCCTTTCTTTTTTCGATCCCTTTCGTTCAATCCCGAACGAAATAAAGCTCCGGGTCTCCGAACAACAAATCCCCCTGTTTTTCCGCCAATAAAAATGCTTCGGTTAAGTAAAAAAAAAAAAATGTATAAATGCACGTCATTGCTGCCAATAGCAAACAAAAAAAAACAACATAGAAATAGAACAGGAGGCAAGAAGAAAAACAAGTCCAAAGATGTTGCTGTTAGACTAACAGAAAAACACAATAGACACACATGAGAAGATGATCAGACCTTGTTTTTGCCTTATATACCGGAGGATACAGTTGGTGGCATCTTACCTGTTCCCCGGTATGGGGCAAATCAAACAAAAACTGGAACAAAAAGATTTTGTTTTTAAATTTAAATTATTTGTTTTTGCCTTTTTTCTTTTCTTTCCTGAGAAAAGAATGACATCATAAAGAATTACAGCAACGCCTTGACTGTTGGCCTTGTTTGCTGATACGCAAATGACTTCACGATGACGTGCGCAATTTCGTTTCTTTTTTCTTCTTCCACGGATACCGTAGTCATTTCGATTTAATTTCTTTTTTTTCTTTTTTGCTCTCCCTCCCCCCTTCGTTTTAAAATGATTTTTTTGTTTGTTTTGTTTTGTGTACGTGTTAAGGCATTCTCACCTGTCGATAAACCTTTTGCCCTTTTTAGTTTTTTTTTGTTTTAATCGTTTCCTCTCTGTTCGCACGGTTTGCGTATGCGCGCAGTACTCAACCAAAAGTGCGAACTAAATTTCACAAAGGGTTTCCCTCATTTATTCAAAAACAAAACTCAATTCTTTCTCGGATTCTTTGAGAGAGAAAAAAAGAATCCCCACTCTAAGAAATAAAAATCTCATCAAAAATGAGTATAGACGCACTTTGATGCTGACCCTCGTCGATGCTCGGCCGGAAGTAATGACTTTTGCAGCAGCGTGCAGTTGTTCAGGTGCACACACACACACACATACACACAAAATGCCGAATGATTCATATATAAGGAAACGGGTATAGCGCAAGACTATACATCAGTTATTTGAGAGTGTGCGTGTAGATTGCGCCTATGGGCTCCGGCACAGCTTCTGTACACATTAGGGGGTTCATTATTTATCAATGATGGTACCATACAGTGCCCTCCTCCCCTCTCTTCCGCCAGCTATACATACATAATGTTCATCGCTTCAGATATATGTGTAACACTAATGGCACACACACACACACATTGAGAGGAATCTAAAGGATTCGGCCAATCAAAAAAAAAGATTTTTCTATTTTTGAAATGTAGTGGTTGTAATGGCGCCAACGATTGATTAATAGCCGACTGCTGTCCTAATAGACATACGAGTTCTAACGTAGACAAAAAAAAAATTAAATTAAAATAATAATAATAAGCTTTTTTTTTGTTTTGTCTTGGTCAGATGGTACAGAACTAATTTAGTGGCGGGGAGATGGAGGATAGCGTTTTTATATACAGATGCATTTTCTCTGCCATTCCTCGTGTAAGATGGTTGAAAATTAAGGAAAGCCTACTCCTTAATTAAGTTATAGAAAAGCGAAAGAATAAAAAATGTTCGAGCCAAAGTATTAGATGTTTCTGTCTGTTAGCTCTTTTTGGTCAGCATCGACTTGGTTCTCTCTCTCTCTCTCACATACCTCTTGTCTCACTCTCTCTGTCTCTACACCCAAACGCACATGAGCAACATAAAAGAGAATTCCAATCGTGCTGTCTCTAGATCACCTTTCATGTCGCAACTGTTTCTAAGATCTGGCCTCTTAACTTCTTTCTCGCACCGTCTGGCTTCGACTTGCAATCCAATTTCCTCCGTTGCTGCCTCCCTTGTAAGACATGTACACTATGTAACTGCGTCCACACACACACATGTGTGTGTAGAAGTCGACCCCTTTCTTTCTTAATATAAAACGCCAACTCTGTATATACAGGACTGTCAAGTGTGCAGACTAGCGTTATGGACATAGAGGAGCAGTT